>NW_006238941.1:2987012-2996314 GCF_000226075.1 Solanum tuberosum | reverse complement strand
CTGCAACAGGTGTATAATCTAAAAGACAAGATAGCAACAACTATACTATAGGATCACGTATAGTGTATACTCTAGAGGCCACGATAGCAATAACTATACTATAGTCTGAAGCACAAATCCGAGCTATAATAGATAACAAGGAAGTACTGATCCGGAATATAAAAACTGCACGAAAGGGCTCAAAAAACAGATTCAGCAAAAAAGAGAAAAGATAGATAAAACCTAAATTGGTGAATATGGAGGGCTTCGGTGGTCTTTAGGCAATTTTCCGACAAGGTCTGGCAGTTTTCCGGCCAGATCTGGTTGGTCTCCGGCGACAACAGTAGCACTGCCGTCTCTCTTCTGGGCTGGTCGTCGGAGAAGATAGAGGAGTTAGCCGGAGAATCTGAAACGCTCTTGCCTTCGCCGGAGTTTGCTGCTCGCAGTTCGCTGGTCAGGGCAGTTGGAGCTGCTCTTTGATGTTGTCGTCCTCACTGAAGCGTAGGAGAAGAGAGAAAGAGGGTCGCCGGTCGGGGCTGGTCCTCGCACTGCTTCTGGCCGGCGCCTTCGCTTGCTGGCGGGAATAACAGATCAGAAGATCGGAAAGCGGTCGCCGAAGATTACTATAAAGCCAGCAAGTTACCGTTGGCTTGGAGAAAGAGAGAGGAGAGAGGAGAGAGTTATCTTTTGAAGTTTATTGCAAATCTATATATTTGAATTACTTATTAGCTAATTTGATGCTTGAAATTATTTATTGCAAAACAATATTGGTGTTTTTTAATTAGAAATTGTGGCATATAAATATTTTATAGGCAAAATAATATTCTCACACTTAAAAGTGTAGCCATAGGACTGTAAATTGTGGTATGCACATGGGCAAGGACTACACTTCAAAGTGTGGTCATACATTAGATAGAAAAGGCAACACTTACAAATCGTGGGCAATAAGGAAGCTAAGGCCACGCTTAAAAGTGTAGTTGTATGAGATAGAAATGTTGCTATATGAGGTACTTTGTATGAGATAGAAAGTGTAGTTGTATGGTGCTATATGATGTACTGCAAAGCATGGCCTTTTTGCCTTTTAGGCTACGCTTTTAAGCATAGTTGATAAGGCAACACTTGAAGCATAGCTGAAAAGTGTCGCCTAAACTCTAAGGATACGCTTCTTTCGGCCACCCCTGGAAAAGCATGGCTTAAAGTCAAAACGTGTGGCCTTTTATCAAAGGCAACACTTGGTCCAACATTTGAAAAGCCAACCTAACCTCTACATCCGACATAGCCGAAGGATTAATCGAAGCTTGATTAGCTTGAGTAGGAGCTTCTTATTCACATTGTCACCTAACATTCTTCTTGCGTTAGCCCTTCGTGTATTCATTTCCTGAAGACACAAGAGAAGGATTAGGAGAGAGACTTTTATAGAGTTAAAGTCTAAGGCACGACTTAAGAGTAATGAAAGAACTCAAATTTCCTAAACATCTAATAGCCTCTCATTCATAAATGTAGCGCGCTTCACACTCATGAACAAGATTCTACTAGACGTGGCTTATGTGACATTATCCTAGAATCATTTTAAACCTTGTGCTCTGATACCAAGTTTATCATGACCTAAGGGTACCCTCTAGACATAACAAGGCTAATGGAACCCCGAAAGGCATCATGTAAGCCACTTAGCCTATCATAACATAAAGCATTAGAACAATAAGAGTAAAAATGCATTTAAGTCCAAAAATCTTTATAAAGGAAAGAGGAAGTCTAGACTTGTCTCAATTAGCCATCTATTACAATACTTGAATCAGAATAGGGTCACAGCCCAAAACAACATAATCCGAAAGTGAAAATACAAGCAAACTACAATGATAGTATCCCATCCTCAAATCATGAGGACTCACCACGAGCAAGGATAAATGAGCAAATCCAAGCTCTAGCCACAATGGGGACCACCTTGAGAATCGTACCCTACACTTGGGAAAAATGTAGGAAAATATGGGTTAGTAAAAAATGCACTAAGTATGATAGTCATGCACAAAATCATGAAAACATGCTAAGAGGGACATTTTAGTTGAAGGCATGCAATTTAAATAAGTTAAAGCATCATTTTGGAGATAATGGAAAAGCATCAGTCATAAGCATAATCAACTCATAAATCATTATATCATAATAAGGACATACCACAAATACCCTCAAAACATACTTGTGCAATGCATGAATAAGATCCCTTAATCCCACCCACACTAAGTAAAGCTTCTTGAGTAACTATAGTTCATATTCCATATTCTTGTTCATACTATCATAAAGGGAGATTAGCTTTAACCGACATAGACCATGCGAGCTTACCATGGAATCCGTTGTCCACCCCACACCGAAAAGGGGTTGTCCTACTTGCCTAAGGTATAACCATAATCATAGCTTATGTGGATCCACTAGCTAAACACCTATGTGGGCACATAGTTATGGGATAAGGAGATTGCTACTAGAAACCCGCTCTTTGTAACGGGCGAGCTACCATCTCAAGAAGATAGAAACCCGCCCTTTCTAGCGGGGAGCTTCGATCTCATATTCAGTATCCGCTTAGTGCTAAGCATAATTTCCATGGATTACATATTAAGTCTTGACTGAAGTTCATATTTATAGAAGACTACCTTGATACTTAATCCAACATAATTCATAAAGTAGCTCATACATTCAATAGGTAAGTCTTACGACCCAGGGGTACCCCTAGATGTAACACGGCGTACTTGACCCCGAAGGGGTCTCATACAAGCCCTTAGCATATCATGACAGAAGAACATAGGGAAAAGTGCGGAAAATTAAAAACTTTTCTTTACAATCAAAATCTTTTATAAAGTGAGAGAGTGTATACACTATGTCTCAAACCATCTATAACATTTGAATTAAAAATTCTTGAATATAATTTTAGGGACACGGCCCTTACAAAAACTATAGAACATAAAAGAAAGACATAAATGACATATAGTCAAGCCCTCGAATACTATGAGGACTCACCAATCTTCTTCTTCTTGATCTACTAAGGTCCTAGCCATGCATAAAAATCCTTAAAACATGCATAAAAGGGACATTTTATTTGAATCCATGCTATATGCCATTTTTGAACATCATCTTTGAAATAGTTGGAAAATGTAGCTCATAAGACAAACCATGCACAATTCATCATAACATAGAGGATATCATCATAATCACAAGCATAGTCTCCAATACAACATAATGCAAATTCCAATCTTCGCAAGACATAGTTCACATACATAATTACATAGCAAGATCATATCATCATAATAGAACTATCACATAAGCAACCCTAAGCCATACTTGTGCAATGCATAGATAGGATCCCATAATCCTATCTACACTAAGTATCACTTCTAGTCCATCATGATCATGCATAACATAAGTTCATATATCTTCATAGCATAAGGAAACCACACCATAACCCTATTATAAGTCTACTTGTGCAATGTATAAGTAAAGTCCCATACCCCCACTCATACTAGTAAAGATCATTATGAAGTCATAAGTATAGTTCATGTTCATGATTCATATAAAGCATACATTTAACTCAAAATCATCATATCATAAGAGAGACATACCATGCCCACTCTCAAAGTCTACTTGTGCAATGCATGAATGAAGACCCATACCCCCACTCATACTAAGTAGAACCTCTTGAGGAACCATAATACATAACTCATGTTCTTATCATAATTCATATTCTTATCATATAGGGAAATAGCCTTAATCGATATAGACAATGTGAGCTACATGGAATCCGGTGTTCTACCCACACACCGAAAAGAGGTGTCCTACGTTCCTAAGGTAGAATGTACATAATAGATTTTAGGTGGATCCACTAGCTATATATCTATGTGGGCACATAGTTATGGGATAAGGAGATTGCTACTAGAAACCCGTATTACTAACGTAAAACGTTTACATCTCATGAGATAACTTACATTGGGAAGCCGGACTTTCTAGCGTAAAAGTTTCCATCTCACTTTCATATCCACTCGGTGCTAAGCATTATTCCCTTTAAAAGTCATATTAAAACTTTACTTAAGTTCGTGTTTACGGAAGGGTGGATTAACACCTAATCCAATACAACATCATGACATAGTTGATAGATTCATTAGGTGAGAATGACCTTTCAAACTTAGAATCTTTAATATGTGAGTAAACCTTTCAGTTCATATTCATACTGTGTTCATGAGAATAGCCTTTCATTCAGCATAACAAGATCATCATAGTCATAATAATTCATGCATAATAAAGTGTAAGGGTATGGGCAGAACTACCTTTCAACAATACCACAATTACACATTAATAATAAGATCTTCTCTTTCTAAGTGAATCATAACCTTATACACAATTCTCATAAAGACGTACAAACCCTCATAACTTTTCCCTTCAAGGGCCATGAACCACAAGCAACACCTTAGTCATATTCATGCATGGGTGTATGAATGTGATTATCCTTTCAATGACACAACAACAACATTATCATCATACACACTTCACTCTCAAAATGTTCATAAAATATGCACATAATGCCATAATCATACACACACCTCATATCTTGCATTCAAGGGTCATACTAAGTCAACACATCTAGCATTCAATACATGAAACATAGATATAATCATGACTAAAGTAAAACATTCATTTCATGCATAAACTAATGTGATTTTATTATAGGTAATGTGGGTGAAGTCTTTTCACAATAAGGCCATATACAACTCAACATACATAATAGCTTCCTTCTTAGAGCCTTAACACCCTTAGTTTATTCATTTTAGCTTTTGTTCTTAAAGCCCTAGGAGTCATCTTCATGTTACAAGCCTTACTCTCAAGCAATGCCTCACATGATCATCATGTATACCTAATTCTCAAGTTAACCTAATCCCATGCCTCATTCTTGAATAATTATGGTCATATTGAAGACATACCACTCAATCTCAATAATACACAACCATGATCCATCATATAAGCCCTAATCAATTCAATTCATCTCTAGAAGCTTTACCCTAAAGCAATCCATGTCTAGGTCATCTAATCTAAGGCAATTCGTAAAGAAGTTAATCATTCTTAGAAGGTCACATCTAAACCCTCAATTTGCCTCTTTCATGAACCTTAGACCTTATCAATTTCATCATAGGATCTTAGGTTAATCAAGGATACATGTAGAATCATACTTAAATCATGCAATTACATCATAATATACATCCAATCAATTGGACCAACTTGCAACAACATTCATAATGTAAAGAAGGACCATAGCTAGGATTGAGGAACTCATGGATTCTTGATGAACTCAAGTTGAAATCATATAAAATCAGTAATACATTTATAAACAAACATAATTCAACCTATAAAAGCAACTTTGAAAGGAATCCATGTGGTTGAGTTGAAACCCTAGCTATTTGGGGGATTTTGGAAACTTGAAATTATCTTTCGAAAGTGCTTCATGAATGGAACTTAATCAAGGATGAAGACTACCGTACCTTAGGTGTAGAATCCAACCAAATTCGTATTCAAAATCTCCCTTCTTCAAGCTCTACTTGATCTATTTCATTGTTCTTCAATGGAGGTTTCTAGAGAGAATATTTTGGTGAGGAGAGTATTTGGGTTTTGATTTGGGGTCTTGGGTTATAATAAATTAATGAGGTGTTTAATGACATAAAATAGTTTATATAGGTGTAATAAGTCCATATAAAATGACCCCTAATGAAAACTATTTAAAAAGGAATTTCTTAACTAACTTACTTTGGCGGAGATTTTGGACAGCATGCAGGCCCCATCCACGACCCCCCTCCGACAGGGCATGGATGGACTCACGGACCGTACTGGTCATTTCGTGAGTTTGATCTGCAGCTCCTCTTTAGTGGTCTTGACTCACGAAGCACTCCCAGGGAGCGTGGACCACCCTACGGGGCGTAGGTCCCCTCCGTGGGTCACATTTTTGGGTTGCCTTTGGCAGCCTTGGGGTTAGGCTTTAGGGTCCTCCTCAAGGACCCCATGGTTGGTCCTTGGGGTGTCGTACCTTGACATTTAATCCCTAAACCCCTTAACCCAAGCTCGGGAAATCATTTTACAACATTAAACCATACATCAAACTCAAAAGCTCACATTTAGGCTCTAGTTTCACCTACTAGTTTCCGTTAGGCTCTAGCTTGGTCTTGCTAGTTTTTCGGGTTGTTACATTATCTCCCCTTTAGGAATATTTGTCCTATAATGACACTTTTACACTTTTATGGAATTAAAGACTGAAGACTAGAAGCCCATCATGCATGAAACCTTAAAATGCACATAAACAAGGAGGAAACATCACTCCATCTCAATATACTCAATGCAACACAAGGAAGTATGAAATACATCTAACAACCTTTTTATGCATGAGATTTTCATAACTAATCATGTTTAAGGAGGAACTTCCATCTCCTAGTCATAACATGCTCAATATACCCTCATGGAGCTCATATGCATTTTACTCTCAAAAAGCATTTCCTTCAAGGAGGAATTTCTCAACTCCAAACTAAAACATGCTCATATATTTTTCTCATGAAGTACAATAGGCACCTCTTACTCAAAGCACTACAACATGAGGAAAATGATTCTCATAAACTCATTTCCTTTCAAAACACAAGTTTTCATGAATATGCCTTATATATAGAAGTCATGGCAACACATAAGCACATAACAACAATGTTATCTAGGCACACCATCTCCCCCTTGGGAGTGAGCCTATACAAACACTTCTTAACATCATCAATCACATAATCATAGGAGGAACTATCTCTTCACAACAAAAAGTAAGCTCAACACAACATTATGGAGCCAATATTTCATTTCATCAAAAGCATAACAAGCATGTTCGTCAAATCGTCTCATGAAGTCAAATATGCCATCACCATACTAAGATGCACAACAACATGAGGAACATGTAAATCATGAGAAACCCATTTTATACAAAATAAGAATCTTTCAAAAACATGCATAACATAAGGAGGTCATGGAAATTTTCTAAAACACACATGACTCCAAAACATAAAACAAGCTCAAAAATGGAACTCTTGGTCTCAAGCAAGAATAGGAATATGAGGAAGGGATCTCAATCAATTTTGCTATCTAAGCACTTGATCTCCCCCTTTGGAGTAAGCCCCTTTTCTAAAACCTCAAATACTACTCCTTACGAACAAACCCAAAGCATTACCAAGACTTATTATAACCTTACCGGGTTCTAACAACAATAGAGGTCTAATGACCATACATCCAAATTCTACCAAGGTTAACAAGAGTAACTCTATGGGACAAGGGAATCATGGGACACATATAGCATTGAAGACTCCACAATCATGAAATGAGTTAAGGAGGACTTATCATCTAGGGATAGAGGAGGAATATAAGGGAACATAAGGATATTAGGACATCTCATTGGCCCTTGGCCTCCCAAGTACCTCAACTACATCCCTTACTAAATTACCACCCTCAACATTCTCTAGGCATCACTTAAACACCATTATCCATCAAATCCTCCATCACATCCTGAAACTCATTATGACGAAGTGGGATTCCACCAACATACACACATAACCATAATCAAACCCAAGTACACTAAGGACAACATAAAAGCTCATTATGTCCAATTTATCAAGTCACAAAAGACAAGTACTACCAAAATAGAAATGAGCACGAAACACATACCGGTTGCAATATTAGGTGGTTACTCTTGATCACCTCTAGATTGTAGAGCTTACGATCTATTCTTCTTCGGAGCCTTCCTACCCAAACCAATTGGACCAGAGGAAGGGTAGGGTTGGGATCTATGACGACTATCCTCTTCATTCCTAGCAACCTTAGGGAAATGCCTTATCTTGTGGCCCAACTCACCATAACCAAAACAAACATTAGAGCCCACTAAGAATTCACCATCATGTCTTCTATCACATTTACTATACCCTCGTAATAGGATCTCACTACCATTTCCTTGATACTTGGGGCTAGACACCCTCTTTTGGTTAAACTTTGGGGGAATCTTGGAAGAGCTTTGACCATAAAATATTTCTTGAGAGGGGTCATCATCTTCAACTCTATACCTCTTTGTTTCTCTAGACCTCTTTTCAAGTTTCTCTATTTCAAACCATTGAGCATGAAACACAAGACAATCAATATCCATATCATTCTTAAGCATAACCATACTACGTATTTTTGCTATCAAGTCCGATACACCCGACACAAACTTACTCATCTTCATCCTACGGTTGGCCACTAAGGATGGAGCATATCTTGACAACCTAGTGAACACCTGAGCATACTTCTTAACACTCATCCTACCTTGGCGAAGGTTAATAAACTCAATTATCTTAGCCCCTCTCATTTCTAAAGGGAAAAACCTATCAATGAACCCATTCTTAAATCTTTCCCATTCCATGGGGCCCGCTTCCACCGGCCTCAGTCCTTTCCATTGACTAAACCACATTAGAGCAACATCATTTAATTGGTAAGCAACCCATTCCGCCTTCTCTACTGCAATTACTCCTAAAAGGTTCAACTCCCTAGAGACCTTATCTATAAACTCTAGAGGATCTTCATCCATCTTTGACCCATAGAATTCTGGAATCTCTATCCTGACTTGAGTCAACAATTGAAAACCATAGTTAATCTTATGACTAGACACATACTCCCCTATAGGGACATTAGGAGCTTGGAGGGGAATCTCTTGCTCCACATTGTCTTCCTCATTCCTTTCAACATGAGCCCTCGAAGTAGTCATATCCTAAAAATCATAGGGCACACATTAGGAGAAAGACCTAATAAAATTAAACACTAGGGAACGACTTAGAGAATGAAGAAGTGAAGTTTTTCCTAACATATGATAGCCTCCTATTCATAAAATGTGGCGCGCTTCACATTTATGAACAAGACTCTACTAGATTTGGTTTGAGACCATCCTAAAATTATCCCAAAACCTTATGCTCTAATACCAAATTTGTCATGACCCAGGGGTACCCCCTAGACGTAACACGACATACTTGACCACGAAGGGGTCTCATACAAGCCCTTAACATATCATGACATAAGAACATAAGGAAAAGTGCGGAAAATAAAAAACTTTTCCTTACAATCGAAATCTTTTATAAAGTGAGAGAGTCTATACACTATGTCTCAAACCATCTATAACATTTGAATAAACAACTCTTGAAAACAATCTTAGGTACACGACCCTTACAAAAAGTCTAGAACATAAAAGAAATATATAAAGGACATATGGTCAAGCCCTCGAATACTATGAGGACTCACCAATCTTCTTCTTCTTG
>NW_006238941.1:2975512-2986993 GCF_000226075.1 Solanum tuberosum | reverse complement strand
TATGGTCCTAGCCACGAGGGTAGAATCCAATATCTCCAAATCCTACACTTATAGAAAATGTAGAAAGATGGGGTTAGAGCACAAAATGTACCAAGTATGGAAGCCATGCATAAAAATCCTTAAAACATGCATAAAAGGGACATTTTATTTGAAACCATGTTATATGTCACTTTTAAACATCATCTTCGAATAGTTGGAGAATGTAGCTCATAAGACAAACCATGCACAATTCATCATAACATAATGGATATCATCATAATCACAAGCATAGTCTCCAACACAACATAATGCAACCTCCAATCTTCGCAAGACATAGTTCACATACATAATTACATACCAAGATCATATAATCATAATATAACTATCACATAAACAACACTAAGCCATACCTGTGCAATGCATAGATAGGATCCCATAATCCTATCTACACTAAGTATCACTTCTAGTCCACCATGATCATGCATAACATAAGTTCATATATCTCCATAGAATAAGGAAACCACACCATAACCGTATTATAAGTCTACTTGTGCAATGTATAAGTGAAGTCCCATACCCCCACTCACAATAGGTAAAGCTCATTAGGAAGTCATAAGTATAGTTCATGTTCATGATTCATATAAACCATACATTTAACTCAAAATCATCATATCATAAAAGAGACATACCATGCCCACTCTCAAAGTCTACTTGTGCAATGCATGAATGAAGTCTCACACCCCCACTCATACTAAGTAGAACCTCTTGAGGAACCATAATACATAACTCATGTTCTTATCATAATTCTATTCTTATTATATAGGGAAATAACCTTAACCGACATAGACCATGTGAGCTACATAGAATCCGGTGTTCTACCCCCACACCGAAAAGAGGTATCCTACATGCCTAAGGTAGAACGTATATAATAGCTTTTAGGTGTATCCACTAGCTATATACCTATGTGGGTACATAGTTATGGGATAAGTAGATTGCTACTAGAAACCTATACTACTAACGTAAAAGGTTTTCATCTCATGAGATAACTTACATTGGGAAACCGGACTATCTAGCGTAAAATCTTCCATCTCACTTTTATATCCACTCGGTACTAAGCATAAATCCCATTAAAATTCATATTAAGTCTTTACTTAAGTTCGTGTTTATGGAAGGGTGGCTTAACATCAAATCCAGTACAACATCATGACATAGCTCATAGATTCATTAGGTGAGAATGACATTTCAACCTTAGAATCTTTAATATGTGAGTAAACCTTTTACATCATATTCATAGTGTGTTCATGAGAATAGCCTTTCATTCAACACTACAAGATCATCATAGTCATAATAGTTCATGTATAATAAAGTGTAAGGGTATGGGGAGAACAACCTTTCAACAATACCACAATACCACAATAATCATAAGATCTTCACTTTCTAAGTGAATCATAAGCTTCTACACAATTCTCATAAAGATGTACAACCCCTCATAACTTTTCCCTTCAAGAGCCATGAACCACAAGCAACACCTTAGTCACATCATAGTCATATTCATGCATGGGGTGTATGTGTGTGATTGTCCTTTCAATGACACAACAACAACATTATCATCATAGACACTGCACTTTCAAAGTAATAATAAAACATACACATAATGCCATAATCATACACACACCTCATATCTTGCATTCATGGGTCATATTGAGTCAACACATCTAGCATTAAATACATTAAACATAGATATAATCTTGACTCAAGTAAAACATTCATTTCATGCATAAACTCATGTGATTATATTATAGGTCAAGTGGGTGAATTTTTTTCACAATAAGGCCATATACAACTCAATATACATAATAGCTTCCTTCGTAAAGCCTAAACACCCTTATTTTATTCATTTTAGCTTTTACTGTTAAATCCCTAGGAGTCATCTTCATGTTACAAGCCTTACTCTCAAGAAATGCCTCACATGATCATCATGCATACCTAATTCTCAAGTTAACCTAACCCCATGCCTCATTCTTGATCAATTATGGTCATATAGAAGACATACCACTCACTCTCAATACTACATAACCATGATCCATCATATAAGCCCTAATCAATACAATTCATCTCTAGAAGCTTTACCCTAAAGCAATCCATGTCTAGGTCATCTTACTAAGGCAATTCATAAAGAACTTCATCATTCTTAGAAGGTCACATCTAAACCCTTTAATTTGCCTCTTTCATGACATAACCCTAGACCATATCAATTTCATCATATGATCTTAGGTTAATCAAGGATACATGTAGAATCATACTTAAATCATGCAATTACATCATAATCAACTCACATCCAATCAATTGGACCAACCTGCAACAACATTCATAATGTAAAGATGGACATAGCTAGGATTGGAGAACTCATGGATTCTTGAGGAACTCAAGTTGAAATCATATAAAATAAGTAATACATTAATAAACTATCATAATTTGACCTTTAAAAGCAACTTTGAAAGGAATCCATGTGGTTGAGTTGAAACCCTAGCTATTTGGAGGGGTTTTGAAACTTGAAATCATCTTTTGAAAGGGCTTCTTGAATGGAACTTAATCAAGTATGAATACCACCATACCTTAGGTGTAGAATCCAACCAAATTCTTACTGAAAATCTCCCTTCTTCAAGCTCTACTTGATCTCTTTCTTTGTTCTTCAATGGAGGTTTCTATAGAGAATATTTTGGTGAGGAGAGTATTTGGGTTTTGATTTGGGGTCTTGGGTTATAATGAATTAATGAGGTATTTAATGACATAAAATAGTTTATATAGGTGTAATAAGTCCATATAAAATTACCCCTAATGAAAACTAGTTAAAAAGGAATTTCCTAAACTAACTTACCTTTGGCCAAGATTTTGAACAACATGCAGGCCTCATCTACAACCCCCCACCCACAAGGCATGGATGGACTCACGGACCGTACTGGTCATTTCATGAGTTTGGTCTGCAGCTCCTATTTTGAGGTCTTGACTCACGAATCACTCCCACGGAGTGTGGACCACCCTACGGGGTGTAGATCCCCTTCCGTGGGTCACACTTTTGGGCAGTATTGGGCAGCCTTGGGGTTAGTATTTAGGGTCCTCCTCAAGGACCCCTTGGTTGGTCATTAGGGGGTCGTACCTTGACGTTTAACCCCTAAACACCTTGAACTAAGCTCGGTACATCATTTTACAACATTATACCAAATATCAAACTCAAAAGCTCACACATAAGGCTCTAGTTTCACCTACTAGTTACCATTAGGCTCTAGCTTGGTCTTACTAGTTTTCCGGGTTGTTACAGTAAGAATAGCCTTTCAAACCTTGAATCATCATATTGTTAGAACACCTTTCACATCATATCATATTCATACATAAGTGTGTACATGAGGATAATTACCCAACAACACAACAACTAGATCATAATCATATTCACATTACTCTCAAAGTGTTCTAAAAGCATATACATAAACCTCATAATCATTCATAATTCCCATACTTTGCCCTTCAAGGAGCATATATTACATTCAATCAACACATCTATAATTACTACATTAGACATGGATAATAACATGATTAAATTACTACTACTACTATAAGCATAATCTCATAATACTCTCCTTTCTACAATTCACCCACATCATAAGGTCATAAATTGGGGATATGGGGATTTCATGGATTCTTGGGAGATTTCATCAAAAAAATACAATAAATCATCAATTGAATCATAAAATAAAGTAATTAAATCAATAGAATCATTTTTGAAAGGATTCCATGACTTGGAGTAAGACCCTAACTTTTGGGGAATTTCTATCTTTGAAATTGGGGTTTTGAAAGAACTCCATGGATGAAAGCTATCCTTGGATGAAGGAATACCATACCTTAGCTATGAATCTTCAATGAAATAGTTTTCAATTCCAAGAAAATTGAGTAGAAAAGCTTGCTCTTTCAAACCCTAGCTTCACCTTCCTTCTTCTTCTTCTTTGGAGTTCTAGAGAGAGAGTTTTGGGGAAAAGATTATTTTGATATGGGATTTTGGAATTATGAGGAAGATGACTTAATTATGGGGTCTTAAAACATTATATAGTTAGTCTAATTTAGTGTAAAATGACATTAACTAAAAATGGAAAACCCCAAAGTACCCCTCAACTAACTAACCAAAACGTGGGTCAGGGTTCTGGAGCCTGATTCTGAAGACTCGACCTACGACCCCTCACCCACGAGGCATGGAGAGGCCTACGGGGCATGAGTGGCCCCTCGTGGGTCACTGCCCAGACACATTTTTGGTGCCTTCCTCAAGGACCCATGGTTGGTCCTTGGGGTTTGAACCTTGACGTTCTAACACAAAAACAAGTATTTTAAGGTATGAAGAGGTACGTTTATGACTCTAACCCTCATGTTAAGCTCTAGATGAGCCTACTAGTTTCAGGAGTGTTACACTTATGAGACCTATCTACGACTCGTGCATTGGACGACGGACCGTCCTGGTGAACCGTTGAATAATATAGAAAACTTAACATTTTGGAAAACTAATTGGCCAACCACACACCTGACCTACGGTCCATGGGTAGTTCCACGGGCCGTGGATGGCACCGTCGGAACTTGCACCAAATATCTGGAAACTGAATTTTTCCTATCTTTTCGAATCTGAGGTGTTACACATGATTTCTGAACAAGATGATAGACATGCTCCGGAAATTCAATGGGTCCATTGATGATATTTAAGATGTAGTTATAGACCTCGATACCTCTGTTTATGAGTGAGATCATTTCAGGGATCCCTCATATTCTTTTTAAATTGTAATGCTATGAGGATATATCTACATTTTTAGTTGAGGGTGACTTTTTTGTCGGGCCTATTTTGAGATTGTGATACATCGTTTGGTAATTTTGTGGATCCCTCATCGGGATTTTTGATATATGATGTTGCATTAGTTTGTTATATTTTGTTTCTTATAGTTATAACTTATTTATTTTTGTTTTAAATATTTGAGATTTTGTTTGACGATACCTGATGATGGATAAAGTGATGAATTTCCTAAGGGTAGATCATCGATTGCTTATGAGTGTTTAATTGGTGTTACATGTGATGATGTTTGAGTAGCCAACCCCAAATAGATGCTTGAGGTTGACCGATGATGGATTGGTGGACGACTTTCTTAAGGGAAAAATCATCGTCTTTTTGGGAAGGTTTTGTCTTGGTTGGTACTAGGAATATAGTCTTGCTTGTGAATAATATTGAACATACCCCTCGATTTTGGAGAGTTCAGCATGTTGTAAATGAATTTGTTACAACTCTTTTGGTAACTTTTGAGTCGTTAGCAATTTAAATGTTTGATGGCATTTGTAAATTGGAAGGGAAATAACATTTTGAACCATCTTAATTGGCTAGAATGCCATGTGTGATGAGTTATCTAATAATGTCTTGTGTTCACTTTTATCACCTAGAACTTGCCCAATTTGTCTTAAAATATTGGTCTTGATTGAGGTTTGTCGGAGAAATGATCTTAGATTTTCTTTGATGTTCTTGAAGTCCACTTGGCCTTAAAATTCTACATTTTTACTAAATATATCCTTAGTTGTCTCCTTTGTACCTTATCTTTTTATAGGCAACCAAATTAAATTCCTTGCCCTTTTGTGAAAAAGTAACCATTTTTTGAACCCTACCCTCCTTGAACTTTAAAATTATGAAAGTTGACGCTAAAAGCCTAAGTTGGGGGTGTTATGAAAACTCATATATGGGATGCTTACCATATGAAGGATTGATAAAAAAAATAAAGAGAAACTCTCAAAGATGGAAAAAAGTTATGATAAAAGAAGAATAAAAATGAATAAATGAGACTTGAATCCTCCAAAAGTTGAAAATGGTTGTATGTGGGGCATCTAGAGTAGAAAAAAGAAAACAAAATAAGAAAATAGTGTAAAATGTGCACTGAGTTGAAAAATGAAGAAAAAGTCGAAAAGTTGGTGAATGATGAGTTATCGCGTAGTGTTCAAGAAGGGTATGGTCACGTGTACCTCAATGTTATCCTAACCTTCACCAAACCTACATTACAAACTTAATAGAGTTCTTTTTAATATCTAACTGGATAAAGTTAAGTGAATGTTTATTAAAAATATGGGAAAGCCTACAGTGTTACATTTGTGTTCATGAGATGTTTTGTTGTGACTGTGACTGTTTGCATATTTTTCCCTTGTCTTGTAAATACATTGTGAGTTTGTTGGAACCTTTCTTTCCTTGTGAGGACATGTAAGTTGATAAAGCGGCGATTAAAAATTCCTTATTGATTCAAGTGTGAATGAAAAAGAACTAATGAGTTGAGTCACTTCTTGAGTTTGAGTTGTGGTCACTTAATGATTCTTGGTTCTTGATAATGTGCCATGAGTATGAGGGGAGCTATTTTGTGAAATTTTTCTGCATATGGAATTTTTATTATTACCAACCAAAGTTATTTCTTCTATGCTTGATTGAAAAAGGTTAAATTTATTTGTGGTGTGTTTTATATTAAGAGCCTCTTGTGTTTTTTTTATTTTTCTTTAGCTCAGGACAACCAAAGTTACTAAGTTGGACGTGTTGATGAGTGGTAGATTTACATTCATTTGAGGATCTCTTCGTAGTTATTTTGGCTTGCCTTAGTTTAGAATTGGTGTTTTTGATGTGTTTTTGTTCATATTTGGAAGAAAAAAGAAATTGAAAGTTGATTTAGAAGATGTTTTGAAGAAACAAAGTTGAATTGAAGCAAGAAGAGGTCAATTGGAAGAAAGTGGACCTGGTAGTAATCTACTTGTTGCGACAGCGTGAAGCAGAGGTCAGAATCATGATGCCAAGAGATTTAGATCTCACAGTCGTGTGGTAAGACATCACGATTACGTGACCTAGCGACACTACTCATTGCGATTACGTGAGTTAGTTGTCGCGACCATGAATGGTAAAACGTGTGGCACCTGGACAAATTGGAAATTTCACTAAATATATCCCAAAAACAATTTTTACACTCAGCAGCAGTCATTTTATAGAGGAGAAAAGAATTTGGAGAAAAAAGGATCGTAGAGAAAAGCTCATCTTCTTAGTTTGGAATAGATTTCATATTTTTCCTAATTTTGGAATGAGACATTGAAGGCAAGTTTCCTTCTAATTTATCTTTTGGGTTTGAAGATTCTATACCTGGTAGTAAAATATTTTTTTCCTTCTTCATTCCCTTGCTTTGTGTGACTACAATTGTGGGTGTAATTGTGTGTATGGAATTGGGGCTTTTATGATAGAAATATACAATACTATTTGGGTATTTGATTTATTGCTCTATTTCTTTTGCAATTCTTTAATTCCATTCTTGAATTAATGAAATGGGTTTAATCTCGTGTTTGAATTTATTACTCAGGAGTTCATGCTTGAGCCTAGCTTTTAATCTTTGTGGGCTGGTCGGATGAGAATCAGTGCAATGTAGAATTAGGTTAATAATCATTTGAGATTTGAGACCGAAAGGAAATCATTTAGGTTTATTTTGTTGAATGACAAATTTTCTACAAATAGGGGTTTAGATTTAGGTCTTGGATTGTTTTGTCGTTGTCTCGGTTGAGACCGAAAGGAGATATGATGATAACATCCTTTGAGAAGTAAAAGATATTAGGGTTGATTGATGATGAACTAGTGTCACGACCCGAGCCTATACCCCAAAAGCGACACGGCATACAAGACTTCGAAGAGCCTCATACAAGCCTCATAGTTCATTTCATTGCATCGATAATAGAATTTGTACGGAATTAAAACTTTTTATTCAAAACCATACAATTCAAAACATACTAAACATTTAAAACATTGCAGTGGAAGTCTACTTGTCTCACATGGCCATCTTAATACAATCTTAGAAAAACCAACATAAGTAGGGTCATGGCCCTTTTCACTTGAAAATTCTAGAAATAGTCTAATACAAAGAAGTAGAACAAAACATAAAGCTTGTAAAACATGTCCCCGAATGATGAGGACATACCACTCTAACTTGGGAGTCTCAATCCAAGTGTTCACTAGAACTAGAAAGTCAATTGCTGGAACCTACACTTGTAGACATATAGGAAAATATGGAGTTAGTACACACAAATGTACTAAGTATGACTGACATGCGAAAACATGCTAAAACGGACATTTTGGTTTGGAAACCATTCATGATACCAATTTCAAGATATTTCATGAACATAAGAATAAGAGGCATCAAATACAAGTATTACCAACATCCAAGTCATTATCATCACATTTCCACCAAAGGTGAACCCACCATTCTCCTCATGCTCCTTCAATGTCATGTCAAGACACAATACAAGAACATATACTTCAAGCAAGGCATCTCAATCATCTTAGGGTCCCTATCTATAATAGCCCTAAGACACACTTAAGTAAGATATGAAGTGGCATCCCATACTACCTCTTCACACCACACCTAAGTGTTCCTCTAGGCCACCATAGATAAGATTCCTTACATTTCAACATAACATGTTAAACAACTTATATCACTAACTCAAGTGAATCATGATTCATATCATTTAGTCAACTACGATATACATCATATCATGGAAGACATGCACCATTTCATAAAGACAAGTGAGACATACATCATATCATAGAAGACACACACTATTTCAAATAGACATGTAAGACATATATCATATCATAGAAGACCTAAAGGCAACTTGCTTCATTTGTTCACTTAGAACACATTCTTTCAATGGGAAGTAGAGATTCTCACTATAGCCCTCTTGAAGCCTACTCATGCAAATGCATGGATAGAATCCCATACTACTGCCCACGCGTCATAGAACTTCTCAAGAAACCATAATGGGTACCTCACATAATGGGAATAAGCATTTAACCGACATAGACTATGAGAGCTAAATCATAGAATCCGATGTCATGTAACCCCACACCATAAGAACGTGATCAACTTGTCTAAGGTCGATCAGTGATTAGCCTAATGGATCCACTAGCTATCGTATGTGGGCACGTAGTTAAGGGACAAAGAGCTTGCTACATGAAACCCTGCCTTAACTAACGTATGTCATCCATCATAAGGGATTGCTACTAGATACCCCACCTCAACTATCTCTAGATCATCCATCCCACTCAATGACCTCTCGATGCTTATCCTTCATTCCCATAGAGTAATTCATGTCATTAGTTCATTAAGAAAGAGAGATTGTTAATAGGTAACCCCACCTCAACTAACGTATGGGCAACCATCTCATATCAACATGCATAAGTCTTTTGGGGAAGGAGATTTTTGCTATATACCCCCGCCTCAACTAACGTATGGGCATCCATCTCCAAGGATTGCTACTAGATACCCCACCTCAACTATCGTTAGGGCATCCATCCTCTCCAACATGAGGATAACTCATAGATTCAAACATGAGATTAACCTTTAATATAAGAATCCCTTAACATGCTTTAGAGAAGAGTTGAGAATAACCTTTCAAATAAATACATCATAACATTCGTGATCATATAACTTCATACATGCTTTCAAGAAAAGGAAACCTAAGTCTATCAATTCAAGATACATTAAAAAGAAAGAAGCCTTCCATATGCAAACATCTTTGTTCATAAGTGCATAATTGAGAATGTCCTTTCAATACTAGCACACTTGCATTCTAGGTATAATTACATTACTTGCATTTAGATCACACACCACATACCTCGTATCATGTTCATGCATTCATTCTTCATATCATGCTCATGCATACATTCTTTATATCTCCACATACCAACAATAATTCATAATTAGGCATGCATAATCAAATTACTTCAATAAACTAATTCAATTGAAGCATCACTTAATCACTTGCTTGAACAATCCACAAACCCACTTTTTAGGGCACCATTGAAGAATTTAGGAAAACATGGGCTCTTTGAGAGTTTTCTTCATAAAACCACAATCAACATCAATAGAATCACATTACTTCATAATAAAGCCATTTAAAACAATTGAAGTTTGAACCCATGTTGAAGAGTGAAAGATCTACATTTTGATGTTTTGCAAGCTTTGAAAAACACTTTGATAGGACTCTAGGGTGAGAGCTAACCCTAGATAAAGAGCCACCCTACCTCAATCCGAAGAAATCCACAAGAAATTTGAGGATAAATGACCTTGAAATTGCCAAACCCTAGCCTCAATAGCTCCCTTCTTCTTCTTCTCTAATGGAGGGTTTCTAGTGAGAGAAAATTTGAGAGGAGATGGGTTTCCTTTAATTATATTTGGAGGGACTTAAATGAAAGGGTTTAGGTCTTAAAAGGGCTATATACATGTAGGGAAAGGAATAAAATAATAGGGACTCAATCTAGTAAAAGAACTAAGGACCCTAGAGTTTTAACTTAAAAAATTCTGCCCCTTGCCCTCTTGATCTCGCCTTTTGGACACTTGGTCCCACCAAGTGCACTAGGAGACTCGCTAAGTGCACCCTTGGCTTGCCCTTTGTTCCAGTAGGCTCACCAAATGAGCAGTCCATTGGGCGAAGGCGGGGAGCCAAAGGGCGACACGCCAACTTGGTTGGCGAGCTACCCTTTTGCTCACCCTTTGGTCCAACATCATGGCCAAATGAGGCAGCCATTAGGCGATCACAAGGGCAGAAGGGCGAGTCGCCCAACCCTTTGGGTGATCAACTAGCCCCATCGCCAACCAGCCCCTCTAAAATTAATGTCTCTACCACCCTTTCTTGCTAGAATAGGTCCTTACTTGCACCCTAGACCTCATCCTCACCCCATGAAGGTCCTAAAAACAGCCCAAACACCAACTCAAAGTCACACTAACCCAAACATAATGGCTCTAGTTCATCTTATCATTTTCTGAGTTGTTACAGCTAGCCTACCTTTGAATAAATGATGATATGTTGAATGAAAATGGATCATTGAGTGTTGATTGAATTTCAGATTTCCCAATTCCCATACATCCCTTGCTTGATATCGTCTTTATAGCGATCCTTTCAAAACAATACCACTACTTAAACAAGAAATATAATTAATACTTGCGACACTTAAACCAATTAATGAGAGCATACTGATTTTCATCTAGTAGAGGGATTAGATTCATAACGAACACCAAAAAAATAATAATATAACATTTAAGCAATTAACCGACTAGATCTTCATGCATATGTTAACCTCACACTTGAGGGTGAAATAACAAGAATATTACAAGCTATCGAGTACCGAAATCAGCCGGCTCAAGCTTCACACAACTTTCAAGACATATAGCAAATTAGTATATTACAAGACTTGGGTTTACACACCCCAAAAAGATAAAAACGTATAACCATACTTATATTACAACCCATGGTGACTTGACCAAATCAGCCCTCAAAATCTCCTGTAAATATACAGCACAAAGATCATGTACAAGTCCCAAGGTTTATACAAACTATATATGCCTATATGCAAATGTGATCTTCCTAAAGGCTCTCAAAACATCCATCTCCAATGGCCAGCTTCAAGCATCATCTCGA
>NW_006238941.1:2972873-2975307 GCF_000226075.1 Solanum tuberosum | reverse complement strand
TTTGATCACTTAGCACTCTTGTTGGGACCTTGTCCTTCTTGTGGCTGTGACTTCGTCACTTTTGGCATGCCTCTTGGTTCGGATCATTTGCCATCTTGACTCTGGATTTTTAGTTCGTACTTACTCTCCATCATTTGTCACTTAAATCCAGAGTAAGTACGAACTAAAAATCCAGAGTCAAGATGGCAAATGATCCGAACCAAGAGGCATGCCAAGAGTGACGAAGTCACAGCCACAATAAGGACAAGGTCCCAACAACAGTGCCAAGTGATCAGACAATCTGTACAAGTGGGCGAATTACACAAACATCTTTAATGTATTAAAGAATACTAATACGACAATGCAAAGTGACAAGATGTAACCAAGGTACCAAGATAACTTTCAGATATACCAGCAGGTAAAAGAAAATATAAGTATAGGTTTATACACACACCTCTGTTCTTTAGCACAAAAAATAGTCCAACAAAACTCCACGAGTCAAACCGTAGACCTAGCAGCATATCAGAGTCTTCAACTAGTACACGAGGATATACAACCAAAGAGAAGAGTGTAACTCGATTTCCAGCCAAAAGGACCAAGATTTTCTCTTATGATGAGTATCAGAGTCTTCAACTTGTACACGAGGATATACAACCAAAGAGAAGAGTGTAACTCGATTTCCAGCCAAACAAACCAAGATTTTCTCTTGTGATCTTGAAGAACAACAGGTTAGATAATGTTCTAAGGGACTTATACTTCAGCTGAGACGAATTTCCTAAGAGGAGGTGTCAAAATATAGTAACACAAGAAGTGCTTATCATATACACAACTGTCCTTAAAAGTTGGCTGCCCAAATAATTGTGTGCTACCCAATTGCATACATATACACCTATATATATATATCATTCACCTCCTTTTAAAGCTATACATATTTCTAATTAAAACATTACGCCAATACCCCCATACAATACATTAAATTACGATGACAATTATTTTAAGCAAGGTTGCAAATATAACATTACTTCAAGTTCCCAAAATGAGAATAAACATATTGTAGTAATTAAGTAGTGGTTTATCGACACACGACTCTTCTTAGCATTTTCGGGGTGTTACAACTCTCTCCCCCTTAAAGAAATTTCGTCTCGAAATTTACCTTACACTAGTCCCGGAACAAGTGCGGATACTGGGTTCTCATGTCTTCTTCTCTTTCCCACGTAGCTTCTTTTCCAGAATGGTTCCTCCAAAGTACCTTCACTATGGGAATTCTCTTGTTTCTAAGTTGCTTTACTTCTCAAGCTTGAATTAGATTAGGTTTTTCATTAAACGTCAAGTCAGGATTAACCTCAATAGATTCGACTGGAAGAACATGAGATGAATCAGAACGATATCTTCTAAGCATAGAAACATGGAAGACATTGTGGATCTTGTCTAACTCAGGTGGCAAACCCAATTTATATGCAAATGGTCCAACCTTTTCAAGTATCTCATAAGGTCCAATAAATCGGGGACTAAGCTTTCCTTTCTGGCCAAATCTCATAATATTTTTCCATGGAGATACCTTTAAGATTACTTTATCTCCAACTTGATATTCAATGTCACGCCTTTTAAGATCAGCGTACGACTTTTGTCTATCCGCAAAAATCTTTAGACGATCTTTGATAATTTTTACCTTGTCCTCTATTTGTTGCACAATTTCAGGACCAACAAGTGTTCTTTCACCAACTTCACTCCAACAAAGAGGGGTGCGGCATTTTCTTCCGTATAAGGCTTCATAGGGAGGCATTCCAATACTCGATTGGTAACTGTTATTGTAAGCAAATTCAATCAAAGCCAAGTGTTTGTCCCAACTACCCTCAAACTCCATAATGCAAGCACGAAGCATATCCTCCAAAATTTGTATCACTCTTTCCGACTAGCCGTCTGTTTGAGGATGGAACGAAGTGCTAAATTTCTACTTAGTACCCAAAACTTCGTGTAAGTTGCCCCAAAATCTAGATGTAAACCTTGGGTCTCGATCAGATACAATAGATACAGGTATCCCATGTAGTCTTACAATCTCATTAATGTACAATTCGGCTAAACGCTCAAGTGAGTAATCCATCCTGATTGCTAAGAAGTGACCACTCTTGGTTAGCGTGTCCACAATCACCCATATTGCATCATGGTTCCTTTGAGTGCGAGGAAGTCATGGAATAAAGTCCATTGTTATTCTCTCCCATTTCCATTCTGGCATAGACAAGGGCTGTTGTAAGCCAACTGGGACTTGATGTTCTGCCTTTACTTGTTGACAAACCAAACATTTAGAAATGAACTCCGCAATGTCTCTCTTCATACCATTACACCAATAATTTTCTTTGATGGTCTGGTACATCTTTGTACCTCCAGGATACATTGCATATGATGCAGTATCTGCTTCATTTAATATTTCTCTCCTCAATTTGTCATCATTAGGGAC
>NW_006238941.1:2968861-2971181 GCF_000226075.1 Solanum tuberosum | reverse complement strand
CTTAGACCTACAATCTACCACCGCATGATATTTATAAAGCCAATCCATCCCGATAATAATATCAAAATCCTTGAAGGGCATTTCAATCAAATCAGCAGGGAAGACTAGGTTTTGAATCACAAAGGGACAATCTTGGTAAACTCGATTACACACAACTTGATAACCCAAAGGACTTTCAACCAGCACATCGTAATTAAGTCTCACAGATTTCACATTTTCAGGAAGAACAAACGATGAACAAATATAGGAATGTGTAGAACCACGATCCAACAATGTAAACACACATAAGCCAAATAAGTGAAATTTACCGACAACCACGTCTTGTCCATCTTGATCATCTCTCTGCCTCATAGCATAAGCGTGTGCAGTAGTCTTTGATCCACTAGCTTTATTAGCTCCACTGGTACCGGCTGCCTAGGTGTTTTTAGGTCTTGCACCTCTATTAGTTTGAGGAGGATTAACAGAAGGCTTATGAACTGAGCCTTCAGTTTTAAAGGAAGGAGCATTACTAGGATTAGGATAATCTTTCACTTTAGGATCAAAGCTCCCACAATTGAAACATGCACCAGAAGCTCTCCTACAAGTGTCATAATGATTCTTTCCACATTGTGGACAAGTAGGAACGTGAGGCTTGCCTTCGCCATAATTTGGAGTGCTAGATGTAGAAAATTCTGATCTGTTTTGCCTTTGTTGAGGTGGCCTGTTATCACTACCAACCTTAGAATTATCAAACCTTCCCCTTTTGGATGGACCCCCAAATTCTGGTCTAGGCTTTCTGAATCTGTTTTCATTTCTACTAGTTTCTTCTTTATCAAGTCGTTCCCAAGTAAAAGCAGCAGACAGTAGCTTACAAAATTTCTCATGTTGCAGGATCGCCACATTCTTTCTAATGGAATCATTTAAACCATCTTCAAATTTCCTGCACTTGTCTTTTTCCTCTTTGATAATACCACCAGCATAGCGAGAGAGCCTTAAAAACTTCTGTTCGTATTCAACAATAGACATGCCTCGTTGCCTTAGATTCAAAAACTCCTTTTTCTTTGCATCACAATAAGCAGGTGGGACATACTTCATACGGAATTCCTTGAGAAAATCATCCCAAGTAAGGACAGAAGGTTTTACCTTGGCATTCGGAACACTTACCCACCAATCATAAGCATCCTTTTGTAACAGTGAAATAGCATACTTAAATTTGGCAACATCTGAACACTCCAACTGTTCAAATACCCTCTCCATGCGATCAAGCCATTGTTCAACATCTGTGGGATCAACAGTGCCTTCAAACTCCACTCCACCCATTTTCCTCATTTTTTCAAAGTTAATCCTGTGGGGATCATGCATCGATTCAGCAATATAGTGGAAGAATTCAGCCATTTGTTCAAAATGAGGATTCATGGTTTGAGTACTATGACTCAAGTGAGGATGTGGACCAACTCGTACACCCTGATGGTTTCCCACTTTAGAACCACAAGTGTGGGGAACATACTGATTCGAGATATGTTCTCCAACCCCTTCCAGTGCATGAGGTTGGGAAACAGAAGCACCCGAACCTTCACGAGCAGCTTCCATAGGTCGGTCAGAAGAAGTGGCCATAAATTCCTTCAAAAGGGAAGATCACATTGCATTACGGATGTGTACTAGATGCATATGCACTCTACATGCTATGCAATTATCATAAACCATATAAGCGATCAAATAATCTAAATAGAACCTTTTCGAAAGTAAACAACTATATTAGTAATTCACAACAAAAGTCCTAGAACCACAAACCTAGGCTCTGATACCAACACTTGTAACGATCCTTTCAAAACGATACCACTACTTAAACAAGAAATCTAATTAAATACTTGCGACACATAAAACCAATTAATGAGAGCATACTGATTTTAATCTAGTAGAGGAATTAGAATCATAACGAACTCCAAAGAAATAATAATATAACATTGAAGCAACTAACCGACTAGATCTTCATGCATATGTTAACCTCACACTCGAGGGTGAAATAACAAGAATATTACAGGCTTTCGAGTACCGAAATCAACCGGCTTATGCTTCACACAACTTTCAAGACATATAGCAAATTAGTATATTACAAGACTTGGGTTTACACACCCCAAAAAGATAAAAACGTATAACCATACTTATATTACAACCCATGGTGACATGACCAAATCAACCCTCAAAATTTCTTGTAAATATACAGCACAAAGATCATGTACAAGTCCCAAGGTTATACAAAATATATATGCCTATATGCAAATGTGATCTTCCTAAAGGCTCTCAAAACATCCATCTCCAATGGCCAGCTTCAAGCATCATC
>NW_006238941.1:2938968-2968419 GCF_000226075.1 Solanum tuberosum | reverse complement strand
TCTTTAATGTATTAAAGAATACCAATACGAAAATGCAAAGTGACAAGATGTAACCAAGGTACCAAGCCAACTTTCAGATATACCAGCAGGTAAAAGAAAATACAAGTATAGGTTTATACACAAACCTCTGTTCTTTAGCACAAAAAAACAGTCCAACAAAACTCCACGAGTCAAACCGTAGACCTAGCAGAGTATCAAAGTCTTCAACTTGTTCACGAGGATATACAACCAAAGAGAAGAGTGTAACTCGATTTCCAGCCAAAAGGATCAAGATTTTCTCTTATGATCTTAAAGAACAACAGGTTAGATAATGTTCTAAGGGACTTATACTTCAGCTGAGACGAATTTCCTAAGAGGAGGTGTCAAAATATAGTAACACAAGAGGTGCTTATCATATACACAGTTGTCCCTAAAAGTTGGCTGCCCAAATAATTGTGTGCTGCCCAATTGCATACATACACACACACACACACACACACACATATATATATATCTTTCACCTCCTTTTAAAGCTATACATATTTCTAACTAAAACATTACGCAAATACCTCTATACAATACATTAAATTACGATGACAATTATTTTAAGCAAGGTTGCAAATATAACATTATTTCAAGTTCCCAAAATGAGAATAAACATATTGTAGTAATTAAGTAGTGGTTTATCGACACACGACTCTTGTTAGCATTTTCAGGGTGTTACAGTCTTGGCCCAAAACCTTTGTTTATTTACAAAAATCATACCCTTAACTTAATAATTTTGTAAATTGTGTGCTTAGGGTCAAACTTGTAACTATTCATTATGTACCTTTTCAATCGCCGAAAAATTGTTCTCTGTGGAATTCGACCCTAACTTAGTTAGGTATTTTTATTGATGATGACGTCTTACTCTTTGGACTTGTTTTGAGGGTAATTTGAGTGTTATTAGATGCTAGTATCAAATTGGAATCTTTCCTATAGATTTCTTCAAAGGTTGTGATGGCCTCATCTTGCTCCTTCATTCTTTTTCCATGAAATTAGTTGGTGACAATAATGGTGCTTTTTTTAACCTTCGATGAAACATTTGTGATAATTCACAATACATCCTTTCTCTTCGTACGTGATGTGAAAACACTATGAATGTCTTTGTCATCAGTTACTTCAAAAAAGTATTGATTATTATGCTCCAACAACCTCTTTACTGATAATGATTTCCTTTTGGTTCCCAAGAAATGAAATACAGAGGTCTTTGAGGTGGTGGCATATCCGTCCACTTGCTTAAAGGATTCCTATTTATCCTTGCGGCCTAATCTTTCAAATGCAGGGACACGGGGTGTCAATCTTCCCATGCGTTCAAACATAGAGTTTTGTTATGGTGTTTTACAATCATTAGATTTCTTTGTATTTTCTATAGAAGTGTAGTGAGATGAAGTTGTTTCCTTTTCCTTCTTAGATTAAATTTGACAAGGCTCCGACAAGTTGATTCCTAAACCAAACCTAGGAGTCACACAAATATATCCTTGCATTCTTAATCGCATTTGAGGCTTCGTAAGCCCATGTATCTTTTAACCAGTGACTTCATTCTTGAGTTCTTGTAGTATAATTGGATTTGAGAATTGTAACGTGTTTTTTTCAAATAATATGAAAACGTTTAGATCAAAGTGCCCTTTTATCTTACCAACTTCGATATTGCCTTTGGAAGACTTAGAATTGATAGATGGGACTTCTGCAACCGAGACAATCATTTTCTCTTTAAAATCTTGATATGTTGTGTGACTTAATTCTTTCCTCAGTGGGTGAACTGTTGAGTACATTCCTCTAGTAGTGGTCATCCCATTTTCGATGCTTACATGGATTGTAGCGAAAACCTTGTTGCTCATTATCAATATTAGATGTCTCCTTTACATGGTGAATGCTTAATGGAAATCTCTTTCATTCTCTTCTTCGACATATTAATAGCGGCCAATTGAAATTTACTCTCTTCAAGATCAATTGAGTCGACCTGGGCGGGTCCCTCCATATTTGATCATCTAGAATCTAAAAAGAATTTTGCATCTGCAAGGTATGACTGTGTCTCAGTGAAAGAATTGATGTCTCATCGATTTTGTCTACTTCCCCATCTTTCTTATACTTCAACCATTGATGCAAAGTAGACGGAACCACTCAATTTTCATGAACCCAAGGACGTCCGAGCAATAAGTTGTATGATATTCTTGCATCTACAACATGAATAAAAGTGTTTGATTTTACATCGCCAATGGACAATCCTATGAATCTTTCCTATGGATTATTGTCCTCCTTGATTGAAACCTTATATCCTTATCTTACTTTTCGAACATTCATCAACAAAGATCCCGAGCTCTTTCAAAACAACTTTTGGCATGATTTACTGTCGAACCACCATCGATTACAATGCAATTGATATGTTGCTCTTGAATCTATCCTACAACAAATAAAAGCCTGTTACGTAGCTTAGAACTTAACAACAAGTCATCATATTTGAAGGAAATTGAAGCACAACAAGGGACAACTTTTTCATTAGTTTGATGTTCGTGTGATGTTTTTCCGCTTGTCACAGCTGCTCTTTCCACACCTCCGGATATCTGGTGCCAAATTGTCGCCCCTTTACTTATTTCTTTGATAATAGAGTTGGCTATCTTTGTGGCATCGATTGTACAAGTTCGTGAAGAGGGCTGGACGAGTGGAATGAGGGAAAGCGGCTCGATCGACAAAAAAGAAGAGTAGCCTCCCTAGAACCTGGCAAAGTCATTATCAATGAATTCCCGAGCAATTCTCAACCAACATATGCGATTCATTCCCGTAAAGATTATAACACACAAGAAGACCCCTTACCGCTCCGTGGGGAGCGGGATGAGTGATACATCTGGTTGGATTATGCTCTCCTTTGCTTTCCTTTGTTTCGTCCATGCTAGAAACAACATCTGTTTCACCAATTTGACTACTGCGATGGAATTTTTTAGCAAAAGAAATTGATGTGCCGCGAAATCTTTGCACTTTTGATGCCTGAAAACTAAGGATTAATACTAGAATTGAGTGTACTTTTGTATGCTTTGATGTCTTTGTTGAATGTGTAGATAGATTATGCTTGTGTAGAAAATTGGAAAAAGAAGCAAAAGATGATGATGATCAAGTAAAGAACATGAGCACCTAGAAGGGTCGTAGTCCTTGTCACGAACTGTGGTGAAGGTCGTGAAGCATTTCCGATATGAAGGTCCAACCTAATCTCAACTCCTCCAGGGCAAGTAATGACCATGGCCAACCTCACGAACCGTGGTCATCACAACGACTTGTGGTCGTGATCGTGAAGTTGAACAAGTATTTATGAGTAAAAGAGTGAAAAATGAGAAGTGACCAAGTGAAGATCACAGACACCCAAACGGACCATGGTCCATATGACAATCTGCGGTGTTGTCCGTAGTACCCTTTCCAGTGTAATGGCATTGAAGACCTAAACTTGGGAAATTCCAAGTAAAGACCACGGACACCCAGACGTACCTTGGTCTCTTTGACGATCCGTCATGTTGTCCGTGATGCATGTTCCAGTGATCAAGCATTAAAGACTCAATTTTGGGAAGACCACAGAGGGCTTCATGGACTGTGAAGCCCTTGACGGGTCGTAGAAGTTGGCGTGAAGGGCCCAACAGTTTAGTCCTACTGGAACTCTTTTTTTTTAAAACACTTATTTAAATTAATTAGGGGATTTTTATGTTTTATCTTATCTTACCTTGAACGACGAAGAAGTTTCCATTATTCTTAGTTTGTGATTTTTGATTTTGAACATTGAATTAAGTTCAAAGTTTGGATTTCTGGTTCTTGAATTATCGAAGTGCTTTGTTGATTTGCTTATTCTCGTAAGTGCTTTCTAAACATGTTTTCATTTCATATTTCTGAATGCTTACGTGAAATCATGAGTGGCTAAATACCACAACTGGGGTTGTGGGATCCATGACGTAAAACCAAACTGTAATTTCGTAAAATGAGTAAAAGGTGATATATGTTTGCAAATAATAACCTAGCTTTCATTATTCATTTTTTTCTGATGAGTACACGCATTGGAATGAGCCTGTATCAATTATTTTTCGAGAAAAAAATAATCATTAGGAAAAAGCTAAGTTAACTGGAAGAAATGGAGTCAAAGTTTGAGTTTGAGAGAAAAGAACTTTTACACCATTGTGAACTAGGGTAAAAATTAGTAACACTCTGCGACTGAGAGGACTTGAGGGAACTTTATCTGAATAGACTGAGAAGTATCAGATATATCTAACTCATCTGCATTTTGTAGAAAAAAATTGCCTGAACTTAACTACGGAAGAACATTAGGTGTAACGTTATGGTGAACACAATCCTGGTTTCTTTTAATCAACCAAACAACTTATGAACTGAAAGCTCTGTTAATTGTTAATCTGGAATTTGGTTACAAATCATAGTTACTAGAACATAACAACTAAACCCATTTTTACTTTCCGTAATTGTTTCTTTAGGAAATAATTAACGACATTTGAGTAAACGCGACAATGAAATCTATTCTGTAAAGAAATTCTTTGTGGGATCGACCTCAACTCACATTTAGTTCTATAAATTGACTTCGACAATTTATATCTGTTAATTGAGGTGTAAGTTTGGACGTATCAAATTTTGTTTAGTCCTACTTCGAGTAGGACTCTTTTTTTAAACACTTATTTGAATTAATTAGGGCATTTTTATGTTTTATCTTATCTTACCTTGAATGACGAAGAAGTTTCCATTATTCTTAGTTTGTTATTTTCGATTTTGAACATTGAATTAAGTTCAAAGTTTGGATTTCTGGTTCTTGAATTATCGAAGTGCTTTGTTGATATGCTTATTCTCGTAGGTGCTTTCTAAACATGTTTTCATTTCATATTTCTAAATGTTTACGTGAAATCATGAGTGGCTAAATACCACAACTAGGGTTGTGGGATCGATGATGTAAAACCAAAGTGTAATTTCGTAAAATGAGTAAAAGGTGATTTATGTTTGCTAGCTTTCATTATTCATTTATTCTGATGAGTGCACGCGTTGGAATGAGCCTGTATCAATTATTTTTCGAGAGAAAAATAATCATTAGGAAAAAGCTAAGTTAACTGGAAGAAATGGAGTCAAAGTTTGAGTTTGAGAGAAAAGAACTTTAACACCATTGTGAACTAGGGTAAAAATTAGTAACACACTGGGACCGAGAGGACTTGAGGAAACTTTATCTGAATAGACTGAGAAGTATCAGATATATCTAACTCTTCTGCATTTTGTAGAAAAAAATTGTCTGAACTTAACTACGGAAGAACATTAGGTGTAACGTTATGGTGAACACAATCCTGGTTTCTTTTAATCAACCAAACAACTTATGAACTGAAAGCTCTGTTAATTGTTAATCTGGAATTTGGTTACAAATCATAGTTACTAGAACATAACAACTAAACCCATTTTTACTTTCCGTAATTGTTTCTTTAGGAAATAATTAACGACATTTGAGTAAACGCGACAATGAAATCATTTCTGTAAAGAAATTCTCTGTGGGTTCGACCTCAACTCACATTTAGTTCTATAAATTGACTTCGACCATTTATATCTGTTAATTGAGGTGTAAGTTTGGACGTATCAAATTTTGTTTAGTCCTACTTCGAGTAGGACTCTTTTTATAAACACTTATTTGAATTAATTAGGGCATTTTTATGTTTTATCTTATCCTACCTTGAACGACAAAGAAGTTTCCATTATTCTCAGTTTGTGATTTTCGATTTTGAACATTGAATTAAGTTCGAAATTTAGATTTCTGATTCTTCAATTATCGAAGTGGCTTGTTGATTTGCTTATTCTTGTAAGTGCTTTCTAAACATGTTTTCGTTTGATATATCTGAATGTTTACGTGAAATCATGAGTGGCTAAATACCACAACTAGGGTTGTGGGATCCATGACGTAAAATGAAAGTGTAATTTCGTAAAATGAGTAAAAGGCGATTTATGTTTGCAAATAATAACCTAGCTTTCATTATTCATTTATTCTGATGAGTGCACGCGTTGGAATGAGCTTGTATCTGTTATTTGTTTGAGAGAAAAATAATCGTTAGGAAAAAGCTAAGTTAACCGGAAGAAATGGAGTCAACATTTGAGTTCGAGAGAAAAGAACTTTAACACCATTGTGAACAAGGGTAAAAATTAGTAACACTCCGGGACCGAAAGGACTTGAGGGAATATTAGCTGAATAGACTGAGAAGTATCAGATATATCCAACTCGACTGCATTTTGTAGAAATAATGTGTGTGAACTTAATTATGGAATAACATTAGCTGTAACGTTATGGTGAAAACAATCCTGGTTTCTTTTAATCTATGAAACAACTTGTGAACTAAAGCTCTGTTAATTTTCAATCTGTAATTTGGTTACAAATCTTAGTTATTAGAACATAACAACTAAACCCATTTTTACTTTCCGTGATTGTTTCTTTAGGAAATAATAACGACATTTGAGTAAACGCGATAGTGAAATAATTTCGGTAAAGAAATTCTCTGTGGGATCGACCTCAACTCACATTGAGTTCTATAAATTGACTTCGACCGTTTATATCTCTTAATTGAGGTGTAAGTTTGGACGTATCATAAAAATTTAGTCCTACTTTGAGTAGGACTCTTTTTTAAAACACTTATTTGAATTTATTAGGGCATTTTTATGTTTTATCTTATCTTACCTTGAACGACGAAGAAGTTTACATTGTTGACACCAAATTTCGGACCTCCACAATATATCTTTACTAATCAAGCTTCTTAAATTCCAAATGATTTGAAATAATTAGTTTATATAAAGTTCAAAATATTTATTTAAACTACTTTTAATTAATTATTTTAATTATTTCTATGATTTTGAAGTAATATATATGTTTTACATAATTACGTATATAATTAGTATATTTTATGATAATTCGAAAATCATCCCAAAAAGATTTTATATTTTAGTGGAATATTTTATTAATTTAGTTGAACTTACATTATGGCTGTAATTTTAAATTAACTATTTTATAATTAAATTAATTATTTCATATTTTTAAAATTAAGAATCTCCTTAGTTAATTATATTAATTCATCTCATTTATTTTTAGCCGATTTCACCAATTAAATTCAAATTGGCTAAGTTTTAAACTTAGATTGATTAAATTTTTGCAATCTAATTGGTCATTCGTCTAATTCAAATCCAACCATCTCTTTTCCACTTCTTGGACCCTTTTAGGCCAACTTTGGGCCAATTCCTTTCCAGCAGCCCACTTCTCAAACTAAGAAAACCCAATACATACAAGACCCAAGCCCAATTCTTTAATATCCAACAATACAATAACACACAGATAACACCAATACCCAACCGATCAGCAGCCCAAATTCCAGCAATAACACCGACCCCTGTTACTTTTCTTTTTCATGAGAACCAAAATGAAACCCAGAAAGACGGACCAGTCCAGCAGCTACATAGCGAAGAATGTGACCCGAATCTCGAACCCAGCAGCAACGACGTGTCCATCTCCGTACAAGGACCGTTGTCGAATTTTCCAGGTGTCCCAATCTTGCATCTCCTTCGTCCTTCACCAAGGACTCAGACGACTCTCCTCATTTTTCCATAGAAGAATTGTACGATTTGGTACAAATTCCAGCTGGTTGAGCTTATCTTCCAAAAAGGTTGGCAAAAGTGAGGAAGAAAAATTGAGAAAAGGTATAGAATGTTAGTTGGAATTTATTCATAAAATATAGCTTACAAAGGTTTGAGAATATTCAATTTTCCATTTGAAAAATCCTTGGAGAGCATTCTAGCTCAAATGTTTCGGAAAAGATTATTATTCGGGTCTCATTGGAACTCTCTTGGTGTGCTATTCGAGTTTTGGAATTCGTGTGGTTGAAGGGTCAAAATCAAGCTCGTATCCATCCCAAGTCGATGTTCCGAAAGAGGCATATTTCCTTGTTCTTTTCTTGAACCATATTTTATACTTTGGTTTTATGTCCATTATCTAACTGTTGATTTGGCTCAATGCTTTTATTTCGAGTTTTAGTATGGTTGTATTAGTTTTCAATAGACATACACTCTATTCTTCTGTTTGTTTGGATTTAAAATGACTCGAATGTGTATGTATGGATGCCGGAGGACTGATCATTCCTCTCCCAGTTGCTGCTTCTATTTCTCCTCTGCCTTAGCTGGATTTTTAAAGTAATATCTTTATATCTTAGGTGTGAAATCAGTTCATAACTTATCCATTTAGATTGTTGCATTTATTTTGCTTCTTTATTGTGTAAATCACATATATGATGGGCTCTTTAGTTTCAAATCCAGCTTTCATTGCTATTTTAGCCTGATAAAAAAGTTGCTAGTATTGATCTCGATTCCTTATTCGTTGCTTGGGTATCCGCATAGGTGTTTGTTAAAGATTTTGGTTTAAAATTGATACGAATTCATAATTGTGTTGGCTCTCTTGATGTTATTTTCCATTTGTTGTTCTGCGTCGTGCCTTCAAATATTGTAAATTGTGCATTGCTGGTCTTAACAATTGAGCAAGTATGATGTGTTATAATCTAAAGTGTCAATGAATTATGCAGTAACCTATTTAGTTTCATGTGGTTGTTATTTGAATTATTGGGAGTATGTTTTTAAAGCATGTCTGAAAATTGTTCACATCTATTTTCGGGAGAAATTTTCTTTTACATGTTTCTCATTATGTGTTGTTCAACAACATCTGACACCTAGTAGATTTTAATAAGTAATAGTTTTGAATAGAATTTATTCATTCTCGTGTTTAATTTATGCTCATTCATAGCATCATTGTTTTGGATTTTAAAGCTTCATGCTCACTTGCTTTTCTTGCTTTTCTCCTTCTCTTTTTTTTTTTCTAAAATTGTTGCCTACTGTTTTTTTTCCTAAAATCCCATTATAATATTAATATTCATGTGATGTTGATTTGAGTCATTTGAATCTGTTAGGCAGTGAATATAGATGCTTTATCTTATATGTTTTCTTGTATGTGGGTTGTCGCTATTGCCATGATTTTCACCCTTGGATTAAGCATGTTTACACCCTATTGAAGATTAATATATTTCCATTGACTATTATGTCACAAACTGTATGTTTGTTGATTCAGCTTCACTTGATATAACACTTCAGTGATACTTAAATAGTATATTCATTTCTCCCCTTTGTAAATGCATGAACTCCCTCGGATGGAGCCATTTGGACTCCATATGTTCTTCCTTGCACCTTGCATCGGGCCATGGAGGCCTAATCCTACCTTTTGAGTCAGCTAGCCTATGGAATTGAAGAACAGGTCCCCGAAAGTCGATAGACAGGTGTTCGGAGTGAGATCAAGGGTTGTGTACATGTTGTAGACCTGTGATACGGCGATGAGAGGACCAAAGGCCATCCTAAAATTTCAGCAATTGTATTTTGTAATTATTGGGCCAGAAGGCACATTTATTTTGGGTATTATTTTGTTAGCCTAGGACATGTATAAAATGGGTCAAAGGCACAAAATAAAATTAGGCCAAAGTACTGGTCCAGGCGAACAAAAACCCAGTCTTGTACCCAAGACTCTCTCTCCCTTTATTTTATCTATTTCGTACTTGTTTAATTGTTTATTTGCAAGTTAATTGTAAGATTTTCCTAATTCGATTTTCCCAAAAAGATAGTCATTTCTAGATTTTCTAAAGACCAAATAATTATACTTATTTCACTACTTAAATTACTTTGAAAATATTTTATTTAAGTAAATTTCTTATACTATTTCCCTTTCCCTAAAAAATAATTTCAAGTCTTATCAAGCTTGCTTTTAGTTTAATTTTTTTTAGCCAAATAGTTAATTATCGGATAACTGCATTTTAGCGGGCATTACGAGTGCTTTCAAACCCTTCCCGAAATGCTAATATAAACCTCGAATCTCCCTTAAATATTTTCATTAGATTTTTTCTATTTTTAAAATCTTTTAAAAAAATCAATTTTCCTGATTTCCCTGTAAAAATCAAGTGACAACTCTAAAACCAATCCAGTCTATTTTTTAAAATAAAACAGAATGGTGACTCTGCTGGGGAATTGAATAGGTTCTAACCTTAAAATTAACTTGTTTGGCAATGTGTTTAATGGTTTACTTGTTTTAATTATCGTATATTATAAGTTGTAGCATTCATGGCATCGACTCCACCAAATGGCAAATAGATTACATTATGATAAAAGGCGGTTAAGTGGCTTTCCACGAGTGTCCTTCAGAAAAGAACCTTCGAGTTCTTTTGAAGTGATAAACGAATAGTTGACTTGTGGTCATCCAACGTCGTTTATTATACTGAACCCCGTAGTTTGTCCAACTTGGATAACCAGGTCTTGTCTAAACCAACTCTTAGTCACCTAGCGTAGAGCGGAACCAAATCCTTTTTAACGCATTGAACTAAGATGAACCAGCACCCAATGCGTGTTGGGCCCATTAGAAAGACCACCTTGAGTCCAAAACGGCCCACGGCCTAAACGGACATTCATATTTATGTGCTTAAATTTGAAGGTTGTATAAGTCGTTTGGCACAACATTGTTCCTTGGAGTTGAGAGTTTGATAGTTTGTTCTAGTCGAAGAAGGAGTTATACAAGCTACTATTCCATCCAAAAGTGTGGACATCCGGAGATTACAAGAAATCAAGATCGAAGGACCTTCTTTGGAGACATAGCCTAGGATGGCACCCCTACGTGGGAATGATTATTTGTATCCTATTTACTCATTATGTATTCCCATTCAGTTTATTCACAAAATTTGCATAAATTTGGGCTTTTAGGGCAATGGAATGTTTCAAATGACGCTATACATCCTTCAAATCGTTAGGCTTACCCTTGGCATAAAAGGGTCACATATTTGCTTAGAACGCGCAATAACTGTTTATGTGTTACAACTGTTTCTGTGAATATGTTGCTTTATTTGAAGAGGTTCTAGCCTACTCTTTTGGAAATTTTCTAGAATCCCATAAGTACAAATATCGAGTCACTATCAAAAGTGCGTCCAAATACTCTTCGAGTCTTTTGTTTCTCAACAAAATTTGAACTTCATTTTTCAAATATTACTTTCTCATTTCGAAATAAAGGTTAACACTCTATCTCAAATCGAAAAGTGATTCAAGAGTCGAACTACGCAGGACCGAAATTCTCCTTCGTGAGATACGTACGCAGCCTTCCAAGGCTCGGTCCCCATTTTTGAGAAATCCTATCTTTTCCAACTCTTGCAATGATATTGGAATTTCATCTCAATCGAAAATTAGAAGTATGTCAATGAAAGAAGCAACCGACTTTGTCTCGACTCAAGTTGACTTTCTGATTCACTAATCCCAAAATCAAATAGACAAATTCCTGTCTATTAAGTCACTTTTCTATATTCGTGGGATCGTGTATCTTCAAGTGGAGCAACTCTTATGTGTTTGTGATCATGTGTGATATTTTGTAGTACTTATTACCTACACAAACTAACACATTTGCCTTTTGAGTTATTTTTCTTTTTCAGATAATCAAAACTGATTTGTGTTGAGAAATTGGTTGAACATTCAAAGTTCTCAAACGTTCCTTCCCCAATTGAAATTTGTTGAAAGGAAAAAGAAAATGACCAAGAATAGTGAGAATACTGGCTTGACTGATGTGGCTATAGTTCAGCCCCCTGCCGTTGAACAAAATGAGTTAATTGCACAGATGATGCAACAGATTGCTGAATTAAGGGTTGAGCTCCAGAAAAAATAAGATTTGTCAATTTCGACTATCGATGTCAACACTCTAGGTGATGGAAGGCCTCCACTCCATTTTCCTCCTCTGAATTCAAACTCGGAAAATGCCTAGAATAACCTACCCTCCAACCGTGCTCAAAATCCCTCAACTAGCAACTTAACTACCCCAAATCTTCATCAGACCAACACTTCATACCAAGCACCACCTCCTCTTCAAAGCCTGAATCTCAACCCTCAAATTTTCCCTCCCCTTCAAAACCAAAACGCAAATAACTCTCAAATATTTCCTCCATTTCAAAGCTTAAATGTCAACAATCTTCAAACATCCCCTTTCATGTACCAGACTCCTGCAAAAGGCACTCAAAATCCTCCAACATCTCAACCCCTACCTCCAAAAGTAACTTTTGATATTCCAGGCGATACCGAACCACACCTTCACTATACTAGGTTGTTTCGAACTTGACCATTATGAAGAGAAGGAGAAGGAATGGCCAAAGAGGAAATGACTAACCAGATCATGAAGGAAGATATTGCGGAAGCAATAAAAGAACTTAATTACTCTTCAGATGTTGTGGGGTTGAACTACGAAAAATTATGCATTCATCCAGATTTGGACCTTCCGAAAGGGTTCAAAGTGCCATAGTTCGTCACTTTTAATGGAACTGGAAATCCTTTAACACATCTGAGAGTTTATTGTGATCAACTCGTGGGAGTTGGTAAAAATGAAGCATTGTTGATGCATCTCTTCAGTCGAAGTCTAAATGGAGAAGCTCTAGAGTTGCTTACATCAAAAGAACTAAAACAATGGACGAGTTGGAATGCTAGTAGCAAAGGATTTCACTGAATTATTTGGACATAACGTAGAAGTTTCCCCTAATCGCTACTACTTGGAGAAGATCAAACAGAGGTCTATGGAAAATTATTGAGAGTATGCTCTTCGTTGGAGAAAAGTGGCTGCAAGACTTCAGCCTCCTATGTCTGAACGTGAAATCATTGAAATATTTATTCAAACTCAAAAGCCTGAGTACTATGAATGAATGTTGTGTATGATGGGACAAAAATTTGTTGACAGGTCAGAGAAGATTTGGAAGATGGTTTCAAAACTGGAAAGGTCACAAACCATATTGCATTGCGAGCTAACGGAATAACTACCAAAATTAGTGACATAGATATGTCAAAGGGGAAAGTAGAAGAGGTATCTGCGGTGACAGTTACCCATATGCAGTCGGTTTCACAAAGGAAATATCGAAACCACGATGTCAATCAGAAACGATTCCCTCATCCAAACTTCAGGAAGGCCCCTAAAGTATTTACACCACTAAGGAAGTCTTAACTTTATGAAAGGTTGAGAGTGATGGGTATGCTCCATCCTATAGAAGGAAGACCAGCCAATCCTTTGGGAAAATTTTACAGGGCTGACCACAGATGTGCTTATCATTCAAGAGATGTTGGACACGACATAGAGAATTGTTCAACCCTCAAGCAAAAAATTCAAAACATGATTAACAACAATTTAATCAATATTGATTCAATCTCTCCAAATGATAACATATCAGATGTGTAAGAGTAAACGTAAGATATTTCTGGAAAAAAAAAGTCATTCGAAGATATTCGCCATCAAAGGTGAAAAGAAGTATGCCCAGTATTGGCAAGAATTTTGCATATGAAGTTTTGTTATCTTTCTTTTGAAAATGTATATTTAATCTCTTTCTTCCCGTCTTATCGCACATTCCTTGTAATGAACTACGTCTGACCTGAATTCTCAAGAATGAGATACATATGTGGCATGTGTCAGCCTCGGTCACCCCGTCTACCTCTTTCATTAGTTTCCTTTTGTAATGGACTATGTCTGACCTGAATTCTAAAGAATGAGATACGTAGGTGGCCTGTGTCGGCCTCGGTCACCCCATCTACCTCTTTCAATATTTTCCTTGTAATGAACTACGTTCGACCTGAATTCTCAAAAATGAGATACGTAGGCAGTCTATGTCGGCCTCGGTCATTTCCTTATCAAAATTTCCTGTGTTTGTTATTCCTTGAGAGGGGGAACTACGTTTGACCTGATTCCTACCTCAACGGGATACGTAGGTGCCACAACGGCTCGATCATATTCCCCGTAAGATTTCCATTTCTCTTTATAATGGAAACTAGGACAGAATTTTTGAGAGGATCTCAAAAATTCATTTGAAGATGGACTTCTTCAATAAGTCAAGACCTAAGATTAAAATGCAACTGAGTAGATCTCAAAATTCCACAATATGACATATCTAGAGAATCAAGTGGGAAATCATGTTGAAATGTGCAACTAGGATAAATTTTTTGAGATCATCTCAAAAATTCCACAAAAATGTCATTTGTTTTTTTAAAAAAAAGACTTATACTTGTGATAATTAAAGCAAACTGGGACAGAATTTTGAGGAGGGACCTCAAAATTCCAAAATGAGCAACCTTGTGTTTACAAAGCAAGTTACAAGAGTTCTTCCATATTTTAGACTGGGACAAAAATTTTGAGGAAGGTCCTCAAAAATTCCATCAAGATTACATTTTGGAGAGCAGACGAATGTGCAAGTCAATTGCATGAAGGAGCATGGAGACAAGACCAACACAAATCAGTCTTTCAAACTAAGAATTTTTCTTTGGATGCAGGAACATCGAAGTCACAAAAATGACAATATAAAGCTCAAGTGTGACCAAAGGCGTCATTTACACCCATTGTGGCCTCATCAACAGAACATAGAAAACTTTCCATCTCATTTTATCTTCATTTCATTATGTTGCCTCAAGTGATTTATAAACAACTTCTTTTTATTTTGTAGGAATATTGAAGACAAACGCTAATAGATTCTTCCAAACTTTTAAGAAACAATGTGTTGGAGGATCGTTGGTGAAGAGTCACGATCAAAGTCGCAATCTGGCTCACCACTGCCTAATCTTGATAAGCCAAATTACCTAATCTAATGCTTTATCTTTATTTATATTCTTTACTTCATTTTCGATACTAAGATTTGGTGTTAAGCTTTGCAGGTGATAGTATTGGTAAAGACAGGATCATCTGTGAAATGGACATCAAATCTGAAGATGATCAAAAGCGACACTATCTTAGAACTGTTGCAATGGAAAATCATTAAGTCCATCACATCAGAAAAGATGTTGGAGATTGCAATATCCTCATGACAGTCGAAGTTATCGAAATGTTACAAGTTTTCGATAACGAATGAAGATGTCAGCAACAAACTCAAATTTTGTTGAGTTTGTAAAGAAAGGCAGGAGTGACTTTAATCTTCGCGTGAAAGAATTAAGCCATTCTCCTCGATAATTCTATCTTCTCAAGAGAGAGTCGTAGTCGCGACGTGCATATACGTCGATATAGTTTTTTTTACTATGATTCTCATGTAGCAATTTAGACATACGTATTTCTTGACAATGTCAAGTTCAAGATTTCAAATTTGTTAGGTATCCACCACATAAGTGGATTATGTGATTTGATTGGTTGAATCAAAGACTTTAGTATATAGTTTTGTTGGGCGATCCACCCCATAAGTGGTTCGTATATTTTTTTGTCCATTTCAGATTCCTATTTTGAACAATGTTAGATTATTATCGAGCCATCCACCTCGTTACAGTTGGAATATTATCGAGCATCCACCTCATTACAGCTGGAATTTTATCGTGCATCCACCTCGTTACAGCCGAAATATTATTGAGCATCTACCTCGTTACAGCTGGAATATTATCGAGCCATCCACCTCATTACACTTGGAATATTATCAAGCCATCCACCTCGTTAGTTACAGTTGGAATATTATCGAGCCATCCACCTCGTTACAGTTGTAATATTATCGAGTCATACACCTCGTTACAGTTGGAATATTAGCGAGCATCCACCTCGTTACAGTTGGAATATTATTCAGCCATCCACCTCGTTACAGTTGGAATATTATCGAGCCTCCACCTCATTACAGTTGGAATATTATCTAGCCATCCACCTCGTTACAGTTGGAATATTATTGAGCCATCCACCTCGTTATAGTTCGAATATTATCGAGTCATCCACCTTGTTACAGTTGGAATATTATCGAGCATCCACCTAGTTACATTTGGAATATTAACGAGCTTCCACCTCGTTACAGTTGAACTATTATCAAGCATCCATCTCGTTACAGTTGGATTATTGTCAAGCCATCTAGCTCGTTGCCGAGATCATTGGAGTTCGGCATGTACAAAACAAGCAATAACATCTCCCAATCCTCAAGAAATCACGAGTTAATGGACATATAGTGTTCGAAAGCGGTATCCATTATCTTTTACTCTCAATACTTATTTGTTTTCTCATCTAGTCGAAAAAGATGTTTATGCTTATTCATAAATATATACTCATTTGTTATATGAATGATCTTTCTTTATTTTTTGACTCAAACCGCTAGCTAAAATGGCACTATTTGTACTAATTATTTACTTTGAGTGTGCAGACATATATTGAACATACCTATATGACATCTTTCAAAGAAAGATTAATTTTAGAACACCAAGACAATGACGTATCCACTGAAACATGCAAGAATATAATTGAAAAGTATCGTAAGGGATACTACCATAGTTCGAATATTATCGAGTCATCCACCTTGTTACAGTTGGAATATTATCGAGCATCCACCTAGTTACATTTGGAATATTAACGAGCTTCCACCTCGTTACAGTTGAACTATTATCAAGCATCCATCTCGTTACAGTTGGATTATTGTCAAGCCATCTAGCTCGTTGCCGAGATCATTGGAGTTCGGCATGTACAAAACAAGCAATAACATCTCCCAATCCTCAAGAAATCACGAGTTAATGGACATATAGTGTTCGAAAGCGGTATCCATTATCTTTTACTCTCAATACTTATTTGTTTTCTCATCTAGTCGAAAAGATGTTTATGCTTATTCATAAATATATACTCATTTATTATATGAATGATCTTTCTTTATTTTTTGATTCAAGCCTCTAGCTAAAGCGGCACTTTGTCCACTAATTATTTACTTTGAGTGTGCAGACATATACTGAACATAACTATATGACATCTTTCAAAGCAAGAGTAACTGAAAAGCATCGTAAATGATGCTACCACTTTTTCCAATTACATTTTCTACTAACAAGTTTATTTCAATCTTTGTCGAGGGCATCCAAGAGGATGAATTCTCAAATCAAACCACAGGTGCAGACGACATCAACAAGGATGTAGTGTAACGTGTAACTTTTTCTTAGTAGCGAACTGGACATAGTCTAAAGAGGAGTATCAAACCCTTAGGACGCAAGCTGAGGATCAACTTCCACCACAATCAAATCACACCCCTATCAAAAGGTATGTGGGTTTTTCTTTGGGTTTATCGGTTTCAGTTTCGCATTCGGAAAACTTCATCTCCCACCGAGGGCAACTTTCCAACCTGAGTGATAATGCACCAAGAGCTTTGGAAATTATGTTCATGTATGTTCTTACTTATGGGTGTCAAATGTACCATATTCATGGCTAAGAGGTTGCAATCCTCTTTTTCATACTCGACTGATTTGTCACTCTTCCAAAACCAAAGGTGATCTAGCATAATAGATTTCCTTTTCAACCGATTGAGTCGAACTACAAGCAGCCTGATTCCCTAAGTTGAGGGATATGTAGGTGGGATCAGTATTGAAAACTCGGTTGCATTCCGACATTCATTCTCAAAAAATTTATTCTCGAGCATTCCGATCCCTTCATAATTCGGTATTAGGATGGCTTTTGAATTCATTCAAAATCGGGCATGAAACCAAGCGTATCGAACTACAAGTGGCCTGAATTCTCATATAGCCTGAGATATGTAGGAAACCCACTTTTAGCATTCGGCCATAATTCCTAAAGTTCGTACCAAAGTCCCTTTTCTATAAGATGGAAATGTGGTTGGTCAAAATTGGATTCGTCAATTTTATTTGCCTCAAATTTCTTTCATCAATCCAAGTCGAACGAGGGACAGTTGTTGACACCCAATTTTGGACCTCCACAATATAGATTAATAATCAAGCTTCTTAAATCCCAAACGATTTGAAATAATTAGTTTTTATAAAGTTCAAAATATTTTTTCAAGTTACTATTAATTAATTTTTTTAATTATTTCTATGATTTTTAAATAATATATATGTTTTACATAATTATGTATATAATTAGTATATTTTATGATTATTCAAAAATCATCTCAAAAAGATATTACGGTTTAGTGGAATATTTTATTAATTTAGTTTAGCTTAAATTATGGTTGTAATTTTATATTAACTATTTTATAATCAAATTTATTATTTCATATTGTTAAAATTAAGAGGCTCGTTAGTTAATTATATTAATTCAACTCATTAAATTTTAGCCGATTTCACCAATTAAATTCAAATTGGCTAAGTTTTAAACTTACATTGATTAAGTTTTGCAATCTAATTGGTCATTTGCCTAATTCAAATCCAACAATCTCTTTCCCACTTCTTGGACCCTTTTTAGGCCAACTTTGGGCCAATTCATTTCCAGCAGCCCACTTCTCAAACTAAGAAAACCCAATACATACAAGACCCAAGCTCAAATCTTAAATATCCAACAATACAATATCACACACACAACACCAATACCCAACCGATCAGCAGCCCAAATTCCAGCAATACCAACGACCCCTATTACTTTTCTTTTTCGCGAGAACCAAAATGAAACCCAGAAAAATGGACCAATCCAACAGCGACCCAGCGAAGAACGTGACCCAAATCCCGAACCCAGCAGCAGCGACGTGTCCATCTCCGTACAAGGACCGTTGTCGAATTTTCCAGGTGTCCCAATCTTTCATCTCCTTCGTCCTTCACCAAGGAATCAAACGACTCTCCTCATTTTTCCATTGAGGAATTGTACAATTTGGTACAAATTCTAGCTGGTTGAGCTTATCTTCCAAGAGAAATTTGAATTTCAAATTCGAAAATTACACCCATTTTCTCACTCGTTTTCCCCCATTTTTGAACCCTCATCTCCCTCTATATAAACTACTTCCTTCTTCATTATAAGGGTTAGAAAAAAGGTTAGAAAAAAGATTAGGAAAAAAGGTTGAGAAAAGTGAGGAAGAAAAATTGAGAAAAGGTATAGAAGGTTAGCTGGAATTTATTCACGAAATATAGCTTACAAAGGTTTGAGAATATTCTATTTTACATTTGAAAAATCCTTGGAGAGAATTCTAGCTCAAAAGTTTCGGAAAAGATTATTATTTGGGTCTCATTGGGACTCTCTTGGTGTGTTGTTCGATTTTTGGAATTCGTGTGGTAGAAGGGTCGAAATCAAGCTCGTATCCATCCCAAGTTGCTGCTCCGAAAGAGGTATATTTCCTTGTTTCGTTCTTGAACCATATTTTGTACTTTGGTTTTAAGTCCATTATCTAGCTATTTATTTGGCTCAATGCTTTTGTTTTGGGTTTTAGTATGGTTGTATTAGTTTTCAATAGACATACACTCTGTTATTCTGTTTGTTTGGATTTAAAATGACTCGAATGTGTATGTATGGATGCTGGAGGACGAATCATTCATCTCCCAGTTGCTGCTTGTATTTCACCTCTGCCTTAGCTTGATTTTCAAAGTAATGTCATAAATATCTTGGGTGTGAAATCAGTTCATAACTTATCCATTTAGATAGCAACATTTATTTTTCTTCTTTATTGTGTAAATCGCATATAGGATGGGCTGTTCAGTTTCAATTCCAGCTTTCGTTGCTATTTTAGCCTGATCAAAAAGTTGTTAGTATGGATATCGATTAATTATTCATTGCTTGGGTATCCACATAGGTGTCTGTTAAAGATTTTGGTTTCAAATTGATTTGAATTCATAATTTTGTTGGCCCTCTTGATGTTATTTTCCATTTGTTGTTCTGATGAGCCTTCAAATATTGTAAATTGTGCTTTATTAGTCTTAACAATTAAGCAAGTATGATGTATTATAATCTAAAGTGTCAATGAATTATGCAGTTGCCTATTTAGTTTCCCGTGGTTATTATTTGAATTATTGGGTGTATGTTTTTAAAGCATGTCTAAAAATTGTTCACATCCATTTTTGGGGAGAAATTTTCTTTTACATGTTTCTCATTATGTGTTGTTCAACAACATCTGGCACCTAGTAGATTCTAATAAGTAATAGTTTTGAATAAAATTTGTTCATTCTCGCGTCTAATTTATGCTCATTCATAGCATCATTGTTTTAGATTTTAAAACTTCAGGCTCACTTGCTTTTCTCCTTCTCTTTTTTTTTCTCCAAAATTGTTTGCCAACTGGTTTTTTTCCTAAAACTCCATTATAATATTAGCATTCAAGTGATGTTGATTTAATTCAATTGAATCTGTTAGGCAGTGAATGTAGATGCTTTATCTTATATGTTTTCTTGTATGTGGGTTGTCGCTATTGCCATGATTTTCACCCTTGGATTAATCTTGTTTACCTCCTATTGAAGATTAATATATTTCCATCGACTATTGTGTCCCAGACTGTATGTGTGTTGATTCAGTTTCACTTGATATAACACTTCAGTGATACTTAAAGAGTATATTCATTCCTCACCTTTGTTTACTAATGCATGAACTCCCTCGGATGGAGCCATTTGGACTCCATAAGTTCTTCCTTGCGCCTCGCAACGGGCCATGGAGGCCTAATCCTACTCTTTGAGTAAGCCAGCCTATGAATTGAAGAATAGGTCCCCGAAAGTTGATATACAGGTGTTCGGAGTGAGATCAAGGGTTGTATACATGTTGTATACGTGTGATACAACAGAAAGAGGGCCAAAAGCCATCCTAAAATTTCAGCAATTGTATTTTGTAATTATTGGGCCAGAAGGCCCATTTATTTTGGTTATTATTTTGTTAGCCTAGGACATGTACAAAATGGGTCAAAGGCCCAAAATGAAATTAGGCTCAAGTACTGGTCCAGGCGAACAGAAACCCAGTCTTGGGCCCAAGACTCTCTCTCTTTATCTTATCTATTTCGTACTTTTTGATTTTTTATTTTCTACTTAATTTTAAGATTTTCCTAATTCGATTTCCCCAAAACGATAGTCGTTTCTAGATTTTCTAAAGACCAAATAATTATACTTATTTCACTACTTAAATAACTTTAAAAATATTTTATTTAAATAAATTTCTTATACTATTTCCCTTTCCCTAAAAAATAATTTCAAGTCTTATCAAGCTTGATTTTATTTTAAATTTTTTTAGCCAAATAGTTAATTATCGGATAACCGTGTGTTAGCGGGCATTTCAGGTGCTTTCAAACCCTTCCCAAAATGCTAATATGAACCCCGAATCCCCTTTAACTATTTTCATTAGATTTTTCTATTTTTTAATCTTTTGAAAAATCAGTTTTCTTGATTTCCCTGTAAAAATCAAGTGGCGACTCTAAAACCAGTCCAGACTATTTTCTAAAATAAAACATCCATTATTCTCAGTTTGTGATTTTCGATTTTGAACATTGAATTTAGTTCGAAGTTTGGATTTCCGATTCTTGAATTATCGAAGTGGCTTCTTGATTTGCTTATTCTCGTAAGTTCTTCCTAAACATGTTTTGTTTTTATATGTCTGAATGTTTACATGAAATCACGAGTGGCTAAATACCACAACTAGGGTTGTGGGATCCATGACATAAAACCAAAGTGTAATTCCATAAAATGGGTAAAAGGTGATTTATGTTTGCAAATAATTACCTAGATTTAATTATTCATTTATTCTGATTAGTGCACACATTGGAATGAGCCTGTATCTATTATTTGTTCGAGATAAAAATAATCGTTAAGAAAAATCTTAGTTAACTGGAAGAAATGGAGTCAAAGTTTGAGTTCGATGGAAAAGAACTCTAACACCATTGTGAACTAGGGTAAAAATTAGTAACACTCTGGGACCGAGAGGACTTGAGGGAACATTATCTGAATAGACTGAGAAGTATTAGATATATCTAACTCGTCTGTATTTTGTAGAAATAAATTGCGTGAACTTAACTACGGAAGAACATTAGGTGTAACGTTATAGTGAACACAATCCTAGTTTCTTAAAATCAACGAAACAACTTGTGATTTGAAAGCTCTGTTAATTGTTAATCTGTAATTTGGTTACAAATCTTAGTTACTAGAACATAACAACTAAACCCATTTTTACTTTCGGAAATAATAATGACATTTGAGTAAATGCGATAGTGAAATCATTTCTGTAAAGAAATTCTCTGTGGGATCGACCTCAACTCATGTTGAGTTCTATAAATTGACTCGACCGTTTATATCAAGATTGAGGTGTAAGTTTGGACGTATCAAAAATTTTTAGTCCTACTTCGAGTAGGACTCTTTTTTTAAAACACTTACTTGAATTTATTTATTTTTTTGGTAAAACTAGAGCTTTCATTTATAACCAAAAACATGTACAATTTGAGTTCCAACAGCCTGGACAACCTGCTCCTACATACAACCAGCTAATTCACTAACATTTACAAGAAAAACAAGAATCATATGAAATTCAACAAGGATATTGTGTTACTCTCAGCAAACACTCCCTCAATGCTATACTATTTCTTCCTCTTATATGTATATGTATCACTATATCCTTAATGATCACTTCAGAGAGGAAAGGTTTTTGTTGGAATCGAATGAAATTTCTTGCTTGCTACACATTATGCACAGTCATTGCAAACAGACATCTTGTTATCTCAACTTGACCTCCTCGTCTTCTTGCAACTTGGCTCATCCACTTCACTTCATTTTCCCAGTCTTGTCTTTGTCTGTTATTCCCCATCCATTGTTCAACCTCCTCCATCTCTTCCTAGTCACATCACATTCAAATAATAAATGTGAGAATGTTTCTAGGTGTTGCCCACAGAAGGCACAATCAAGGGGAACATTAATACCAAACTTTTGCAATCTCTCAGCTGTTGCCAAACGTTTCTAAATAGCCAGCCACAAGATAAACTTGTATCTAGGATGTTTCTTTGGATGCAAAACAAGATGTTTCCAAGTCACTTTGGGATGAACAGGCAATTAGTTGACATACATTTTATGAATTGAAAATTTCCCTCCCTGCTGGACATTTCCAAGTTGTTGATGTATTGTTCCATGGCGTTGTAGTCGAGTGATCAATTGTCTAGATTCCAATACCTTTCTACCACCCAGGAAGCTGTTTTAGGGATTTGGACTTGGGTAATATCACCATTCTTGATATAATAGTTGTGCACCCATTGAATCCAAAGACAATCCCTTTTCCTGTTGATATCCCATAGTAGCTTTAGAATTGTAGCTGAGTTCCAAATACATATATTCACTATATTTAGTCCACCTGTGGCCCCTGGCAGGCACACATTAGACCAAGCCACCAAAGCTTTCTAAGACACTATCATTGCACCTGTCCATAAGAATGTTCTGCAAATTTCCTCAACTGTCTTCATGACCTTCTTAGGAATGAGGAAAATCTGAGCCCAATAAGCTTGAACTCCAAACAACATTTCTTTTATTAGTTGCATTCTACCAGCATATGACAATAACTTGGCAGACCAGCAAGTAATTTTAGATGTTATCTTCTCAATGAGGGGAAAATAGGCAGCAAAAACCAATTTCTTTGAAGAAAGAGGTACACCAAGGTACCTAAAAGGTAGAGTACCCACACTGAACCCCAATGCTTCTACAATGTCTTGCTTTGCTTGATCACTTACTCCAGCAATATGTATGGAACTTTTAGCAGTATTAGATTGTAATCCAGATGCCTTGGAAAACTTCATGAAGGCATCATACATTAATTTGATAGACACAATGTCAGCCCTTTTGACACCCAATTTTGGACCTCCACAATATAAATTAATCATTTCGAGCTTCTTCAATTTCAAACGATTTAAAATAACTAGTTTTATAAAATTTCAAAAAATAAATAAATAATAATAATATAGTTTGCAAGTTATTTAAACTATTTTTGTCACATTTTATAATTTTTAGATAATATATATGTTTTACATATAATTATTATATTTTATGATTATTCGAAAATCGTCTCAAAAAGATTTTAGTTTTAGTTAAATATTTTTTCAATTAGTTTGGTTTAAGTAATAGTTTATATTTTTAAATTAATTAGTTTATAATTAAGTTAATTATTTCATTTTGTTAAGATTAAGAAGCTCATTAATTAATTCATATTAATTTGTCCTATATAAAATCTAGCCGAATTCTCTAAAATAACTCAATATGGCTAAATTATAAAATCCAAATTGGTTTAATTGTAATTCAATTGGCCACATTTTTGTCCCCAATTTTGGATCAATTTTTTTCACCCAGAACTTGGCCCAAATTCCCTTCCAAATAATACATACAATACAAGCAGCCCATTCCCTTCAATAAACTCCAGCAAACCGGCAACATCACAACAACAATACGTACAACAGCCCAAACAAAAAATGAACCCAAATCGTTTCTTCTTCTTTTTGCACGCATACTACCTGACAACAACAATAGTAGCCGAATGACCCCACATGCGTTCTCTTCTTCTTCAGCAGTCCAAAATGTCAACAGTAGTTGTACACAGCAGCCCTGCAGCCTCGGATTTTCTGGGATTTTGGAGGAATTTTTGTACCAAATCAGTTGCTCCCTGTTCCTTGAAAAGGATTTTGAAATTTTGAATTGGACAAAAGAGGGGAATTCCGTTTTTGCCCTGCTTCTATCCGATTTCCCCCTCAAAGAGTAAACCCAAATATGTTTCCCCTATATATATGTCCTCTTTATTATTTGTTGAGGGTCGGAATTTTGAGAATTGGAAAAATTTGGAAGAAATAGACGAAAATACAGTGAGGGAGACACAAGAAAAGCTGAAACTACAGAATATAAATAGGGAAAAGCATATAGAGTGATAGTGTTCGTATTGCTGAAGTTTCTGGGTCATTTGTTTTTAATCCAATTTTCCGTTGGAGTTTCTCACTTGTGCTGTTGGGAGGCTCCTGTCCAGCTCGTTCGGTTCTCAGTTCGCTGCCCGAAAGGAGGTAATTTCTTTCCTCAGATTTTTTCTGTTTGCTCTGGTCGGTTTAAGCTCTCTATTTGAATGCTCCTAAGTTATAGTTTAGCTTTTCATGTAGAATGGTTGATTGTTTAATTAGATTATATGCTCTTGCTAAAATCTTGGCTATTGTTTTATTAAAGTATGGTTGAAACTCTCTAGTGCTTTGTTCGTTTTGGTCGACTGTTAGCATTTTTGTTGTCTTCGTTACTTCAAGTGTTGAATCTGCTTTGATTTCTTAGTTTATCTCCTCGTTATTTATCAAATTGTGTTGTCTATAACTGCTTGGATCTTATCTTCATCATGCTCGAGTATTGCAAAATTTGATCTGTGAGGTGTGATTATAGCTTTGATAAGACGTGTTGTTTTATGTTAAGGTTTCATTTTAGCTATTAATATCCTGTTTTAGCTCTTTGTTTTGAAACTAAAATTACCCTTTGTATTTAATGTAGTTATGTTATGTTACATGATGCATGGTCAATTTGAACATGGGTTTGTCTTGAAAATCGTCTATGTTCACTGATTGCTTTCATACATGTGAAACATGTAGGTTGTTTTACTGTTGTTTGTTGAATGTGACAACTTATTTTCTCCATTTTTCAATCTCATGATTATTCTATCGTTCCGTATGTCGTGTTTGAATCAGATTCATATCTCCGTTTTGTCCAGAATTTAGTTGAAAAATGTTTTTTTAGTTGCGGTTGATAAAAAAATAAAAAATGTGAAGTTCTTCCAACATGGATGCTTGTTTCCCTTTTTCTGCTTGTTTGGCCAGCTTGGTGATTGATCGGAAGTAGCTAGTGTCTATTGTTTTTTCTTAGAATAAAATTATAGCTTTGGTTTGGGTCATTTAAGTATTTGTCAATTGGTTAATGCTTTGCAGCTTAGAAATCAATTTTCCAGTATGTCATTTTGCTAGTTAAAACCTGGTAATCTCATTTAGTCCAGTTAGATTACAATAATTCTTCAATACGGAATACATGTTCCCATGATTAGCAGAATATGCATTCCCCTACTGGGCTGAAGGTTCTAGCGTTTCTTTTATGGATCTCTATGTCAGATTCGGGCATGCGAGCTTCTATATGAATTACAACCAAGAGTTCAGGGTCACGTTCAGAAAATGGGACTAGATCAGACCTTTGGCATTTACTATCGCCCTATTAGGCACCATGGTTTTCCCCACACGGCCCCGAGCCTCAGTATCAACACCCGAGTAATAATGCTCGCACACACTCTATTCCACGGACATATGAACCAAGGGCAAGTAAAGTATTATCCTATCGCACCTGTCATTCTTCCGACACTGTACCGTGCTTTGGGAAAATGCAAGGAAGGACATCATTACTTTCAGGGTTGCAACCTTCTCCTCCAATGGTGGATAATGAGTCACTTGGTGAAGAGACACGAAACTCAAGAACTCCATACCCTCAATGAGCATAATGCTCTTAAGAGTTTGAATGACATGTTGTTCTGGGCAGACTTAGAAAAAAGAAAAACCGGAGAAAGATGGGCTGAAATTTTCTCTGAGTTGAGAAAAGAAAATATCCAGTGGATGTTCGACCGTTTCATCTCGAAAGATGCCATAGTACGTGGCGACAGACAACTTGTGCTTCCTCTACCAAGTATTCGAGGTATCCGCCCATATGCGCCCATCTGGGTCCTGAGGCAGTTCGGAAGAAGACAAACTACACCCCCAGAAGCATACAACCATATCTATGTGTTCGACATCGAGGATGATAGAGTGTCTGAGGCTTCAGAGATGCTAAGAGAATGGAAAAGAGCAGTGCGAATGAACAAGGACACCATTGCCATAGATCGATTTAATGCGAGGTACGATGAAACTTACAAAGCTTGGTTGAAGCGCAATATACAGGGTATCTCTTTCTCAGTTCCGAACATCTACCGCAGTGTGCAGGATAAAAAGTCTAAAGCTTTAATAGAACTAAGAGAGGTAAGAACAGAAGCCCAGGAAATGCACGAGGAATTTCTCCGAAAGCAAAAGGAGGATAAGTACGCCCTCAAGAGCGTAACTCAAGAATTAGAAAGCTTGAGAAGCGATTTGGGAGAGCTTAACTTGTGGATTGGAGATAAGAAAAGCGAAATGTGTCTCGAAGACTGGGAAGAGAAAGGCCGTCGGAGCGAAGGATACTTGCTAATGATTCAATATAAGCTTCAACATCTCATGGCACAGAACAAGAGGAGCAGATTAGAGGCGGGGCCATCGGGAGCATCTTAGTGGAATTTGCCCCTGCGTGGGTTTTTCTATCTGTATTTCTTGTTGTTTGCCCCTGCGTGGGCTTTCTTTTCTTTTATTTTGGTACTCTTTTCAAATGACCCCTGCGTGGGCCATTTCTTCTGTGTTTCCCCGTTTATTCCCTACTTCCCCCTGCTTATTTTTCACTTTTTTCCAATATCATTTTATATGCAAAATTTGCTTTGGGGTAACAAAATGGTTCAATTCTACACATACCTCTTTCAAATACGCTAGACCTACCCTTGGCGCAAAAGGGGCCCCTACTTGTTTAGGACGCGCGATGTATGATTATGTTCTTTAACTGTTTAGGTGATATTGTTGCTTTGAATGAAGACATTTTTAGCCCACTCCTTTTCAAAAATTTCCCAAAAAAATCCCTACAACACCAAATACAAGTCACTACCAAATGTCCGACCAAAATTCCACGAGTCTTAAGTTTCTCAACCAGAAATAAAATCCTACTACCAAATCCTAAAATATTACTCTATCATCTCAGGAAAAGTGAAATTGCTGCTAAGATGGAAAAAGGCAAGGGTATCGACATAGAGCTAACTGAGGAGTATTTGAGGATGGAATTGCAGCGGCTCAGGCGAGAGATCCAAGAAACCAGAGAAAGGAGAATAGAAATGGAGTTTGCCACCGCGGTCGCACGAGCAGCAAATGCGGCACTAGACGCGTAATTGGCAGCAAAGATGACAAAATGTGAAGTTATAAGTAAAAAGACAGTTATTGTGCGGAAGGAACATGATGTCTTTAACAATGACATAACCATGAGGCTTCAGAAGATACGTGGAAAATGCTCTTTTTACAATCAAGAAGCCAATAACGGTCCCAAAGACACTAACCCTGGAGCTACTGAAGAAGATGCTGATGAGGAAATCATCTATACGCCTCCCTTCCTGGGACGTCTGAAAGGAGGACACAAAAAGATCACTCTCCCGACTTATGAGCGGACACATAGCGTGGGGGTAAGATTCATGCCGTGTGCTCTCATTTACGAGCACCTTAAGGTGTCAGGTATGCTGAAGCCTCTCGAAGGAACCCCTTTTGGGTTTGGTCATGAAAGCTCTCAAAAGACATGTGCCTACCCCCCGAACCAAAGAGGACACACTATAGAGGAATATGTGGAGCTTAAGGAAGCAATCTGCAACCTGATCAACGTTGGGGAGATTCCTTATATGTGGGGTGACAACACCGTCCGTACCTGTGACCGACAGGAGCCTAGTATGCCGGTCACTGAGCACACTTTGTTTTATTGTCACTACTTCACGCCTTTCAAGAAAATGTTGCTGAATATCTACAGCATGTTAGTTCGAAAAGGAGTCTTGGCCTCTATCAGAAAGGATGACGAAGCAATCGATCCCGTTGGAATTGGGATCTGGAAACCCTGCCCTTTTCATGATGCCATAGATCACAACATTGGAAGGTGCCTTAGGTTTCGCTATGACGTGGAATCCCTCGTCAACGTGGGAAAGATTCAAGTTGAGTTTGTCCCCCATGGCTAATACGGCAGTCAGAGGAAGAAGCTTCGGTGAAAGCACCATCTATCTTTTAGGAGCTTTATTATCTGTTTTTCACTTTCCTTCTAACCACCAGAAATAAATGAATGAAAATGAAATTTTCCTTTGTATTCAAACTACGTAGGGCCTGAATTCTCCTTTGGAGATACGTAGGCAGCCTTTCAAGGCCCGGCCCCTATCTTTTTAAAATTTTTCTTTTTCCCCTTCATTCTACAAGGAAACATTGAGTTCAGATCAACAGATGCTGAGAGATGCAGCAAGAAGAGCTTAGCTTGACGCAATTCACCCTTCATGAGTCATTAGCCTCAAAATAAAATGAGCAAATTCCTGCTTGTTCAAAAAATTAGTCCCTATTATTCGTGGGTTAACATGTTCTCAAATGAAGCAACTCTTATGTGTTTATATGCCTTCTATGTGATATTTTGTGTTATTCATCCATACCTAATACTAACAGATTTGCCTTTGAGTTGTTTTTCTCTATAGGCAGTTAAAACTGATATGTGTTGATACACTGGCCGATCATCCTTATTTCACTAGATCTAAAGGTCCTACAGATTCCTTCCCCAGTCAAAGTTCATAAAACGGAAAACCAGCAATGAGTAATAACAACGAAGAAACCAGCCTTACTGATGTCGTGGTGGCTCAGCCCGCCATTGCTGATCAAAATGAACTGATCCTGTAGTTGATGCAACAAATTGCTGAGATGAGGGTCGAGATGCAGAGAAAACAAGATTTGCCTCCTCCGATTTTTACTGTCAACGCGCAACCAGACGGAAGACCTCCCGCTCAAATTCCCCCTCCAAACGTGGAACAAGCTCAAAATCCGCCCCCAAGTCCTGCTCGTAATCCCTCCATCATTGACCTTACCACCCAAAACCCCCATTACGCCTCAGCCTCTTACCAAACACCACCCCCTCCTCAAAATACCAACC
>NW_006238941.1:2927238-2937381 GCF_000226075.1 Solanum tuberosum | reverse complement strand
AAGGGAAAAGCAGCAATGGGTGATAACAACGAAGAAACCGGCCTTACTGATGTCGTGGTGGCTCAGCCCGTCCTTGCCGATTAGAATGAACTGATCCTGCAGTTGATGCAACAAATTGCTGAGATGAGGGTCGAGATGTAGAGAAACCAAGATTTGCCTCCTCCGATTTTTGCTGTCAACGCTCAACCAGATGGAAGACCTCCAACTCAAAATCCCCCTCCTAACGTGGAACAAGCTCAAACCCGCCTTCAAGTCCTACTCGTAATCCCTCCATCATTGAACTTACCACTCAAAACCCTCACTACGCCTCAGCCTCTTATCAAACACCACCCCCTCCTCAAAATACAAACCTTCAAGCACCACTCCCTCCCCCTAATGCAAACCGCCAAACTGGCCTACCCCCTCACAGCCAAAACACTAATAACCCACACACTTTTTTCCTTCACCAAAACCAGTATACCAGTCCCCAGACTTTTCCCCAAAACTATCACGCCCCTTTAAATGGCCAGAGTCCCACTATTGCTCCACCACTATCACAAAAAGCCACTTTCCAAATACCAGTCCCCAATGAGCATGACACCCATGGTTCGGAGCTTGACCACTATGATGAGAGGAAGAGAGAGTGGAGGTCAAAGGAAAATATCGCCAAGATAGATATGAAAGAGGAAATTAGAAAAGCCATGGAGGAGTTGAACTGCATTCCTGAGGTAGCCGGGTTGAGTTACGAAGACCAGTGCATTCATCTGAATTTTGACTTCCCGGAAGGGTTCAAGGTGCCAAAATTCAACATCTTCGGAGGAACGAGGAACCCCTTAGCACACCTAAGGGCCTACTGTGACCAACTCATGGGAGTTGGGAGAGACAAAGCTTTGTTAATGTGGCTTTTTAGCTGAAGTCTGAGCGGAGAGGCTCTAGAATGGTTTACGTCTCATGAAACAAGACAGTGGTCTAGCTAGAACTCTCTGGCTAAGGACTCCATCGAACGATTCGTCTACAATGTGGAGATTGTTCATGATCGTTACTCCTTGGAGAAGATGAAGCAGAAGTCAACCGAAAGTTACAGAGAATTCGTATATAGATGGCGAAATGAGGCAGCTAGTGTTAGACCTCCTATGTTAGAAAAGAAAATTGTCGAAGTGTTTGTGCGGGTGCAAGAGTCCAAATATTATGACAGAATCATGTTGCTTATTGGAGCAAAATTTGCTGAGATAGTCAAGGTTGGTGAGACTATCGAAGATGGATTGAGAACCGGGAAGATTGCCCATGTTGCTGCCTCGCCCGGATCTTCAGGCTTGTTGAAGAAGAAAAGAGAGGATGTGTCCTCTATCTCTTATGAGGGGAAGAAGACCCCAAGGAAATCCTCATCATACCAAGGTCGTTCTCGACCTTCACAGAGTTCATACCCGGCTTGTTATGCACAGGCTGATTACCAGAATACCCTTCCCCCTAGTTACCAAAATACCCCTCCTCACAGTTATCAAAATACTCCCCCTCCTAGCTACCAAAATCCCCCTATTATCTACCAAACTCCCCCTCCAGTTTACCAGACTCCATCTCATCACTACCGAAATATCGCCCCCAACTGTGCCAACGTTCAAACAAATTACCAAACGCCTCCCCCAATGTACCAAACCCCAACTTCACTTTACCAAAATACCCCCTCGAACTACTAAGCTCTACAACCAAATTATCAAACCAACTCATATCCCAGATATCAAGCCCCCCGTCCGAATGCTCCAAATTATCGCCAAACGCCTCCCCTCAACAAGGCAATTACGATCCCTCCTGTCCTAGATTTGAGAAGAAGTCTGCTAGAATTTTCACTCCTCTTATTGAAAGCTGAACAAAGTTGTTCAAGCGATTAACTGCGACAGGATATATTCATCCAGTGGGGAACAAGCCGGTTGACACTAGCTCAAAGTTTTACAAACCTAACCAGAGGTGCGCGTTTCACTCCAACAATGTTGGACATGATACCGAGGATTGTATCAACCTGAAGCATAAGATCCAAGACATGATTGACCAGAATGTGGTCTCTCTTCAAACAGGTGCGCCCAATGTCAATAGTAATCCTCTACCAAATCATGGAGGTGTCACTATCAATATGAAAGAGACAAATAATGATTGGTGCGTGACAAAGGCAATAGTTCTGATTGCTCCTGATGAACTGGAAAGGGCTGTAGCTTCGTTGAGCATCAGAGAGAAGAAAAAGTTTGTGATTCTAACACCCGAGAAGGTTGTTGCCTTGGTGCCGAGTGAAACTCTTGCCTGACCAAAGTTCGTAATTGAAACGACAGTTACCCAGGGTATGACCAGATCTGGCAGGTGCTACACGCTAGAAGAGCTGATCCAGGGTGTGCAAAAGAAGGACCAAACAAAAGGGCCGATCAGTGAAGCCGAGGCTAAGGAGTTCTGGAGAAAAATGCAGCCAAAAGATTATTCAATTGTGAAGCATTTGGAGAAGACGCTGGCTCAGATCTCTGTGTGGGCCTTATTGATAAGTTCGCAGTTGCATAGGCAGGCTCTGATGAGGGCTTTGGATGATAATTATGTGCCTGTGGGTACTAACAGTGAAAATTTAGCAGCCATGATAAACCAGGTCATCCGAGGACACCGAATCAGTTTTTGTGACGAAGAGCTGCCCTTTGAAGGAAAGATGCACAACAAAGCTCTGCACGTCACCATCAAATGCTGGGTCAAAGTTTTAAATCGTGTTTTGGTTGAAGATGGGTCCGGTCTCAACATCTGCCCGCTTTCGACTCTCAAGCAGCTGAAATTTGACTTGGAAAAGGTTCAACAAACCAAGTCAATGTGAGAGCTTTCGATGGAATGCAGAGAGACACGATAGGGACAGTAAATTTGGATATTCAGATAGGACCTGTAGAATTCAATGTGGAGTTTCAGGTGTTGGACATCAATACCAGCTACAATTTGCTTCTTGGAAGATCGTTTATCCACATGGCTGGGGTTGTGCCTTCTACCCTTCACCAACTGATGAAATTTGTCTGGAAGGACCAGGAATTGGTCATTCATGGTGAGGGGAGTCATTCCGATGGGTATGCACCGATCGTTCACGAGGTTTCCCAAGGTTGTGATTTCTACACGGTGGAGTTGGTAAATGCCACCGGTGATGATTTGGCTCCGCAACCTCCCATGCCCTCCGTGTACAAGATGATTGCTACTGTCATGCTCCAGAGCGGTTTTGAACCAGGTTTTGGATTGGGGGAAGCACTTTCAAGGAATTGTCGAGCATGTCCAAATTCCTGACACAGGAGCAAAGTTTGGTTTGGGGTATGTCCCCATGGATGTTGATGAAGCAGAGATGAAGAACAAAAGTGTTGATCAAGCATTGGCCAGGCAAATTCCTCATCTGTACCAGTCATTCCCGGTGCGAGGATACGTTAATGATGATGGTCTCGAGGAAGGAATCTGGGGCCTTTTTGAAGAGATTGATGCGGTCATCGATGAAGAGGCTGAGACATCAGGCATCCGTGATGCAGAACCTGAGGAGCAATTGTAGAACTGGACCTCCACACCACTCCTAATTTCCCGCTCATCTAGGTAGAAAGGACATGTGTTTTTGTTTGTTTTTAAAATTGGTGGTAATCCGGAAGAGGACCGAGACCCACCCTTTATGCAATTGTTATTTGTTTGAAGCTTTTAAATTCCCTTGTGATGTTTAAAAAGGCAAAATGGCCCTCGACTATGGCCAAAGTTTGTGCTTGTCTTTCAATTTAAATAAAAAGCCTCTTTTATCGAAATTTGTTTATTTTCTCAATTTTACGTTTTACTTCTCTAACTTTGTTTTTTTATGATTTCAGTAATATTAATTTAAAACCTGTCAATGTCATGTCATGTCATGTCACGAGCCGAATGAACAAAATGAGGAAGGTGATGATGAGTGCGAGGAATACGAAGAAAAAAATGAGGTACCCGAACATGTTGCTGAATTTTTTTGACAATTCGAGAATTAACCCAAGACGAATCTTGAAGAAACTGAAACTGTGAATCTCGAAGATGAGGAATGTGTCAGAGAAGTCAAAATCAGTGTCCATCTGACCGAAGCTAAAAGAAGAGACCTCGTCTGCTTGCTCAGAGAATACATTGATGTATTTGTCTGGTCTTATAGAGATATGTTGGGGCTAAGTACGAATATGGTGTCCCACAAGTTGCCGATTAAGCCAGATTTCAGTCCAGTAAAACAAAAGACTCGGAAGTTCAAGCCTGAGTTGAGTTTGAAGATCAAAGAGGAGATTACAAAGCAGATTGAGTCCCAAGTAGTGGACATGATGCAGTATCCGACTTGGTTAGCTAATGTTGTTTCGGTTGCCAAGAAAGACGGAAAAATCAGAATTTGTGTTGACTACAGATATTTCAACAAAGCTAGCCCGAAAGATAATTTTCCATTGCCAAACATTCACATCCTCATTAATAATGTGCTAAGCATGAGATACAGTCATTTGTGGATTGTTATGTGGGTTACCACCAGATCCTGATGGACGAAGAAGATGCAGAAAAGACAGCATTCATCACGCCTTGGGGTGTATATCATTACCGGGTGATGCCGTTTGGTCTAAAAAATGTCGATGCTACCTACATGAGGGCTATGACGACCATCTTTCACGATATGATTCACAAGGAGATCGAGGTGCATGTAGATGATGTCATAATCAAGTCCCGCGAAAGTTCGGATCACTTGACTCACTTGAGGAAATTCTTCGATCGCTTGCGTCGATACAATTTGAAGTTAAATCCCGCTAAATGTGCTTTTGGAGTGCCAGCTGGCAAGTTGTTGGGATTTATAATCAACAGGAGGGGCATTGAGCTTGACCCTTCCAAGATTAAGGCGATCCAAGAATTACCTCCCCCCAAGACCAAGATAGAGGTGATGAGTTTTTTGGGAAGGTTGAACTACATCAGCCGGTTCATAGCTCAATCCACCGTGGTGTGTGAGCCCATCTTAAAGTTATTGAAAAAAGATGCCTCGACCAAATGGACCGGAGAATGTCAAACTGCTTTTGATGCCATCAAGAACTATTTGTCCAATCCACCGGTGTTGGTCCCTCCGCGAGAAGGGAGTCCATTATTGCTATATTTTTCGATCTCGGATAATGCATTAGGATGCGTGCTTGGTCAACATGATTAGACTACGAAGAAGGATAGAGCCATTTATTACTTGAGCAAAAAGTTCACTCCATATGAGGCTCGATACACTCTTTTAGAGAGAACATGTTGTGCTTTGACTTGGATCGCCCAAAAGTTGAGACATTATTTGTCTTCCTATACCACATACCTTATTTCCAGGATGGACCCGTTGAAGTATATTTTCCAGAAAGCAATGCCGACCAGGAAGTTGGCTAAATGGCAAATGCTTTTGAGTGAGTTGGACATCGTGTATGTTACACAAAAGGCGATAAAAGCACAAGCATTGGCTGACCATCTCGCGGAGAATCCAGTAGACGAAGAGTACGAACCGCTCAAGACTTATTTTCCCAACGAGAAAGTTTCATTTGTGGGTGAAGATATTTCTGAATCGTACCTTGGTTGGAGAGTGTTTTTCGACGGAGCAGCGAATCATCAAGGGAAAGGTATCGAAGCAGTCTTAGTGTCAGAATCTAGTCAGCATTATCCTATGGCAGCTAAACTCCGATTTGATTGCACAAACAACATGGCTGATTACGAAGCTTGCATCCTAGGTCTGAGATGGCCATTGATATGAATGTTCACGAGTTGCTGGTTATTGGAGATTAAGATTTGCTGATTCATTAGCTTAAAGGAGAATGGGCTATGAAGAATCCAAAGATCACACCGTATGTGCGGTATATACATAAGTTGTGTAAGAGATTTCGCAAGATCGAATTCAGGCACACTCCCAGTACACAAAATGAGTTGGCCGATGCTCTTGCTACCATTGCCTCAATGATAAAACATCCAGATACAAGTTATATTGATCCAGTGGATATAGAGGTAAAAGAGCATCATGTTCATTGTTCACACGTCGAAGCGGAACCAGACGGTTTGCCTTGGTATTTTGACATCAAGAAGTATTTGGAGACCGGGACTTATCCTGAGAATGCAACGTTCAACTAGAAGAAGTCGATACGTCGTATGGCCCTCAATTTCTTTGCAAGTGGGGAAATCCTTTATAGGAGGACTCCAGATTTAGGTCTTCTCAGATGCGTTGATGCTAATGAAGCTGCAAAGCTTCTGGAAAAGATACAAGCCGGAGTTTGTGGTACTCACATGAATGGGCTCACTTTGGCGAGGAAGATCCTCCAAGCCGGATATTTTTGGATGTCTATGGAACATGATTGTTGCATGTTTGTGCAGAAATGTCATAAATGTCAAGTGCATGGTGATTTGATTCGAGTGCCACCTCATGAACTCAATGCTATGAGTACACCTTGGCCTTTCGTAGCCTGGGGCATGGATGTCATTGGTCTAATAGAGCCAACCACCTCTAACGGACACAGATTCATTTTGGTTGCTATTGACTACTTCACCAAGTAGGTGGAAGCAGCTTCGTACAAGTCGGTAACCAAGAAAGTTGTAGCTGATTTTGTTCGCAACAATTTGATATGTAGGTTTGGAGTACCAAAATCCATCATTACTGATAATGGAGCGAATCACAACAGTCATCTGATGAGAGAGATATGTGAGCGATTCAAGATTACTTACCGGAACTCAACCGCCTATCGTCCCCAAATGAATGGAGTTATAGAAGGCAGATGTATAATGTACTACTTCGATCCAGCAACTTCTTAGGAGTAGGTTTTGGCTTGCCCAAGAACATAAAGAAGATTTTGAGGAAAATGATTGATAATTGCAGAGGTTGGCATGAGATGCTGCCGTATGCTTTGTTGGGTTACAGAACGATTGTCAGAACGTCGGTTGGAGCTACTCCATATTTGCTAGTATATGGAACAGAAGCAGTTATACCCGCAGAAGTTGAGATACCTTCACTGAGAATCATCCAAGAATGGTTGTTGTTTGTCATGGTCAATTGTATCGACAGAGAATGATTCGTGCTTTCCACAAGAAAGTAAGAGCCAGGATATTTGAAATCGGCCAGTTGGTTCTCAAACGCAGTTTTCCTCACCAAGATGAATATAAAGGGAAATTGACACCAAATTGGCAAGGACCCTACATGGTTCGTAAAGTGTTATCTAGAGGTGCCTTGATCCTATCGGAGATAAGATGGCATCAAATAGCCAAAACCAATCAACCCAGATGCTATCAAGAGATACTATAAAGAGATACTATATGTGAAGCTTTAGTTTGTATTTCTTTTATTTCCTTGTAATCGTCCTATTTGCTTGTAATTGCTTTGTTAGAACTTTATCTCTCTTGTAATGAACTACGTCTGATCTGAATTCTCAAAAATGAGATACGTAGGCGGCCTATGTTGGCCTCGGTCGGTTCCTTATTTAGTTTTTTTTTATATTTTTGTTAATCTTTGAGGGGGAACTACGTTTGACCTGATTCCTGCCTCAACGGGATACGTAGGCGCCACAACAGCTCGGTCATATTTCTTGTAAGATTTCTATTTCTCTTTACAAATGAAACTGGATAGAACTTTTGAGAAGGACTCAAAAATTCTTGAGAAGAAGATCTTTTCGACAAGTCGAGACTAAAACGACTTCGAGATTTGCAACTGGGACAGAAATTTTTGAGGAGGACCTCAAAAATTTCAATAGGGTTCATCGGCAATTTAGATCAACTTCGAATACTTCCCAGCAAGTGATCACATAGACCCCGGTGCATCAACCTCAAAGACGTTCATTAAGCTTGACGTGACATGACACTTGGCAGTGACTTTTTCCAAATATGTCTTTTTGAAAATCTATTTTGCTTAAAAGGTTTCTTTCATGTTAAAAAATTTTTTTGCATAAAAATATTGTCTTATCTATCAAAAGCGGGAGATCGGAGAAATCAACCGGAGATAGGAAGACAAAGAGCGGACAACAGAAGAGATCGACATAGAGTAGTTCATTTTTTAAACTAACAATTTTTCGGTGGACGCAGGAAATATTTTATGCTTCTCATATCAAAGATTTGGGAATATGAATAACATCATTTCATTCAAATTACCCAACAAGGTGAAGTCCATAATAAACATATGACTATGTTCGGAGATGGAACAAACGAAAACCACGAAGAGAGCAATATTATTATTTTGCAGCAACTAGAGATACCTGGAAAAACTTTTATCTGCATTATATTATCAGATATGATAATATTCTTACCGTGAAGGTTATTTATATTGTATTGTCGAGTGAGACGATACCACTACTCGGAGAGTGATTTATATCGTATTGTCAAATAAGATGATGCCATTACTCCGAGGGTCATTTTATTATTGTGTTGTCAATTGAGACGATACCGCCACCCAGAAGATCACCTATGTCATCCGGTAAACCATCATCCTCGTTCGGTACCAGGGATGGCATCATCAAAGGAAAAAGATTCATGCATCGCGGGAAAAGATTCATGCATTGCAAGAGAAGATCCATGCATCGCAGGAAAAGATTCATGCATCGCGAGAAAAGAGATTCATGCATTGTAAGAGAAGATTCATACATTGCAAGAGAAAATCCATGCATCGCGGAAAAAATATTAATGCATCGCGAGAAAAGAGATCCATGCATTGTAAGAGAAGATTCATGCATCGCGGAAAAAAAGATTCATGCATAGCAAGAAAAGAGATTCATGCATTGCAAGAGAAGATTCATGTATCGCGGGAAAAAGATTCATGCATCGCGGGAAAGGAATTCATGCATCGCAAGAGAAGGATTCATGCATAGCAAGAGAAGGAGTTATGCATCGCAAGAGAAAGATTTATCCATCACAAGAGAATCAACATCATACTACAAGAAAGTAGAGATATGACGACATTTATTTGGTGATATTTGAAATAAATGTCAAAAAATAAAGAATTTATTGACATTTATGAACAAATATCACAAAAAACAATGACATTTGATGCAAAATGTCATTAAAATAATGACATTTGGTCAGAATCATTTTCCTCTGCAAAGACGACATCAAGAGAACTATCAGCATATTACATCAGCCTATTTTATTACTTTGACATCAAAAGAGGAGTATATTGAAGATTATATTGCAAATATGAGACCCAAACTTTATTTGCTTTACGTCCAACCCAATAGAGTTGACGTCAGAGGTTCAAGGAGAGCAATTAAGTGTCAACACGGTAAAAGACACTGTCGCCCGTTTGAATCGCATTTTTTATGCTAATGAGTTTTATCTCTGTCTTTGTCGAGAGCATCCGAAAGGATGAATTCTCAAAGCAAACCACAGGTGCGGACGACATCAAAAAGGATGCAGCACAACGTGAAACTTTTTCTTAGCAGCGAACTGGGACATAGTCCAAAGAGGAGTACCAAACTCTTAGGACGTGAACTGAGGAGCGACTTCCACCACAATCAAACCACACCCCTATCAGAAGGCATGTGCGTTTATCTTTGAGTTTGTCGGTTTAATTTTCACATCCGGAAATTTTAGTTTCCTCCAAAAGCAGCTTTCCAATCTGAGTGACAATACACCAACAGATTTGGAAACTATGTCCGTGTAAGTTCTTACTTATGGATGTGAAGAGCTCCACATTCATGACTAAGAGGTTGCAAGCTTATTTTTCATACTCGACTTATTTTGCCACTCCTCCCAACCGAAGGTTATCTTAGCATAAGAGATTTCCTTTTCAACCGATCGAGTCGAACTACAAGCAGCCTGATTCCTAAGTTGAGGGATATGTAGGCGGGATCAGTGTTAAAAACTCGGTTGTATTCCAACATTCGCTCTTAAATCTTATTCTCGAGCATCCCAATCTTTTCATAATCCGACATCGGAATAGCTTTTGATTTCTTTTAACATCGTGCGTCGAATCAACCGTATCAAACTACGAATGACCTGAATTCTCATATAACCTGAGATATGTATCAAACCCGATTCCGAGGTTCGGCCATAATTCTTAAAGTCCATACCAAATCCCTTTCTGAAAGGATGAAGATGTGGTCGGCCAAAATTGGATTTGTCAATATCATTTGCCTCGAATTTGTTTCATCAATCCAAGTCAAACGATGGACAGTTGTTGACACCCAATTTTGGACCTCCACAATATAA
>NW_006238941.1:2812746-2926804 GCF_000226075.1 Solanum tuberosum | reverse complement strand
AAATCTAGCCGAATTCTCTAAAATAACTCAATATGGCTAAATTATAAAATCCAAATTGGTTATAATTGTAATTTAATTGGCCACATTTTTGTCCCCAATTTTGGATCAATTTTTTTCAGCCAGGACTTGGCCCAAATTCCCTTCCAAATAATACATACAATACAAGCAGCCCATTCCCTTCAATAAACTCCAGCAAATCGGCAACATCACAACAACAATACGTACAGCAGTCCAAACAAAAAATGACCCCACATCGTTTCTTCTTCTTTTTGCACGCATACTAGCCGACAACAGCAACAGTAGCCGAACGACCCTACCTGCGTTTTCTTCTTCTTCAGCAGTCCAAAATGTCAACAGCAACTGTACGCAGCAGCCCTGCAGCCTCGGATTTTCTGGGATTTTGGAGGAATTTTCGTACCAAATCAGTTGCTCCCTGTTCCTTGAAAAGGATTTTGAAATTTTGATTTGGACTAAAGAGGGGAATTCCATTTTTGCCCTTCTTCTATCCGATTTCCCCCTCAAAGCGTAAACCCCAATATTTTTCCCCCATATATACGTCCTCTTTATTATTTGTTGATGGTCGGAATTTTGAGAATTGGAAAAATTTGGAAGAAACAGACGAAAGTACAGTGAGGGAGACACAAGAAAAACTGAAACTACAAAATATAAATAGGGAAAAGCATATAGAGTGATAGTGTTCCTATTGCTGAAGTTTCTGGGTCATTTGTTTTTAATCCATGTTTTTCGTTGGAATTTCTCACTTGTGGTGTTGAGAGGCTCCTGTCCAGCTCGTTCGGTTCTCAGTTCACTGCCCGGAAGAAGGTAATTTCTTTCCTCAGATTTTTTTTGTTTGCTCTGGTCGGTGTAAGCTCTCTATTTGAATGCTCCTAAGTTATACTTTAGATTTTCATGTAGAATGGTTGATTGTTTAATTAGATTCTATGCTCTTGCTAAAATCTCGGCTATTGTTTTATTAAAGTATGGTTGAAACTCTCTAGTGCTTTGTTCGTTTTGGTCGACTGTTAGCATTTTTGTTGTCTTCGTTACCTCAAGTGTTGAATCTGCTTTGATTTCTTAGTTTATCTCCTCGTTATTTATCAAATTGTGTCGTCTATAACTGTTAGGATCTTATCGTCATCATGCTCGAGTATTGTAAAATTTGATCTGTGAGGTGTGATTATAGCTTTGATAAGACGTGGTGTTTTATGTTAAGGTTTCATTTTAGCTATTAATATCATGTTTTAGCTCTTTGTTTTGAAACTAAAATTACCCTTTGTATTTAATGTAGCTATGTTATGTTACATGATGTATGGTAAATTTGAACACGGGTTTGTCTTGAAAATCGTCTCTGTTCACTGATTGCTTTCATACATGTGAAAGATGTAGGTTGTTTTACCTGTTGTTTGTTGAATGTGACAACTTATTTTCTCCATTTTTCAATCTCATGATTATTCTATTGTTCTGTATGTCGTGTTTGAATCGGATTCATATCTCCGTTTTGTCCAGATTTTAGTTGAAAAATGCTTGTTTAGTTGCGGTTGATAAAAAAAATAAAAAATGTGAAGTTCTTTCAACATGGATGCTTGTTTCCCTTTTTTTGCTTGTTTGGCCAGCTTGGTGATTGATCGGAAGTAGCTAGTGTCTATTGTTTTTCCTTAGAATAAAATTATAGCTTTGGTTTGTGTCATTTAAGTATTTGTCAATTGTTCAATGCTTTGCAGCTTAGAAATCAATTTTCCAGTTTGTCCTTTTGTTAGTTAAAACCTGGTAATCTCATTTATTCCAGTTAGATTACAATAATTCTTCAATACGGAATACATGTTCCCATGATTAGCAGAATATGCATTCTTTCCAGTTTATATGTTATGGTTTCTTTTCTTTAAATTTTGGTGCACAAAGTGTTGTTTGGCAGTGATTCATGCCTTTGTTTGTCTCGGTTTTAGATAAATTCATTGTGGTCGAATCAATTGTTCGAAATTTGATCATATGGCTTCTTTATTTAAAGAAATGTTCAGATCGTTTGTGCCTTCTTCGAGATTCCAACAAGTTGTATAAATTCATTCACTGATGCCATTTTCCGTTGCATTTTCACATTTTTTGTTTAATTTATAGCTCATTGATATCTTATTTAATTATTGTATAGTAGTTTTAATTCCTTAATATTTTTCTTTTTGTTTGCATGTGAAATTTGTCTGAGTTCATCATGAACTCATCTTCCTCCTTTGTATTTCGAGAGAGCCATAAAGGCTTAAGTCACTTCCTTCCGAGTCGGCCAGCAATTGGAATAAAGGAAATGGTCCTCGAAAATTTGACGAACATGAATTGGAGCGAAAAATGAGAAAATGGGCCTAAAGGCCTCGAAATTAAGTTTTTTTTTATATTTTGATGTTGGGCCTAAGACCTTTATTTGCAATCATTATTATCACTTGTTAATTCTTAGGACAGGTGAAAGAATTGGGCCTAAGGACCAAAAGAAAAGCAATTCCTTTTATGTTAGTTTAGGACAGGTGTATGTGACATAAATGGGCCGTAGGCCCAAAGTCAGATATAGGCCCAAGTACTGGCCCAGGCGGACAGCAAAATCAGACTTGGGCCCAAGTCTCTCTCTCTCTTATTTTATTGTATTTTGTTTACTTGTAATTATCTGCTATTAATCTTAAGATTTTGAAATAATTTTCAAATCCCCAGAAGACACCCATTTTAAAATAATCACTTAACTAAATTATTTATCTCTTACTTGACTTAAAAAATAAATAAATAAGTTTACAAAATACTTCACTTAAATAATATTGCAACATTTTTCTATTTCTCCCTTAAAATGGTCTTAACTATAAAATAGTTCAATTTTGCAAGTCAAGCTAAGTTAAAATTATTTTAAACCAAATAATTAATCGTCGAATAACCGCGTATTAGCGGACATTTCGGATGCTTTCAAACCCTTCCCGAGATGCTAATAAGAACCGCGAACCCCTTTGAATGTTTTCATTAGATTCTTGTTTGTGTTTTGGAAAACAACAGTTTTCTTAATTTTACTTTAAAATTAAGTGGCGACTCTTAAACTAGTCTAAAGTATTATTTTAAATAAAACAAGCCCTGCAATACATCAACAGATCATCAGCAAAACAAATGTGTATGTTGTTCAGCTTTTCACATCTAGGATTATAGTTGATACCTGCATTTAGAGCCAGTTGGTTAAGCTCTTTTCCGAGGTATTTCATAGCCAAGACAAAGAGATGTAGGGACATAGGATCCCGTTGTCTAATGCCTCTTTGTGCTGGAAAAGGGGCAGTGAGTCCACCATTCATTAACAAGGAATAAGAGACAGTAGACACACAAGTCATAATCCAGTGCACAAATTTAGCAGGAAATCCCAAATCACTCAGCAGCTTCTCTAAAAATTCCCATTCCAAAGTGTCATAAGCCTTTCTCAGGTCCGCTTTGAGCACAAATCTAGGGGATATCCACTTCCTATTATAACTTTTGGATATTTCATGGCTGACTATGATGTTATCCACTATACTTCTTCCTTCAACAAATGTCGACTGAGCTTTACTCACCAACCCTGAAATCACTAACTTAATTCTCCTTGTAAGAACTTTGGAAATGATTTTGTATAAAGTGGTGCAGCAATCTATAGGCCTGTAATCTTTCACTTTTGTAGGTGCTGGAATTTTAGGGATCAGTTTTACAGTTGTGACATTGATAGTAGGATACAGATTGCTAGTCTGAAAAAAGTTCTTAACAATAGCAATAACATCATTTGGGACCACATCCCAGTTTTTTGTGAAAAATCCAATTGGATATCCATCAACACCTGGAGCTTTATCTTTAGGCATCTCTTTAATAGCCTCCAAAATTTCTTCTATGGTGACCTCTTTAATAAGGTCTCTATATTGTGCTATGGAAAGGTATTCTCCATCTCTAACCACCTTAGTATTTAGACATGTCAATGCAGATGCTCTAGTCCCCATCACACCCCTTGAAAATAGAAATAAACTCATCCTCTATTAGATTAGGTTCTGTCAGCTTTTTTCTTGCTTCAGTATATATGGATGAGATGGTATTGTAGCTGGTCCTAATCTTCCACTGAGCATGAAAGTATTTAGTATTGGAGTCCCCATGATGTATCCATGTTGCCCTAGCTTTTTATCTTATTACAAGCTCCTAAATATTACTCCACTTCTCAATATCTATTAAGATTTTCTTCACCTGCTCTATGATACTTTGATCCATGTTACTTGTTTGCAGGTTTGTTTGTAAGATATCTAGTTGTTCCCTCAACACATTCAACTTCTGTTTATACGATGATATATATGCATTCATCCCCTTGCTTTGCTCTTTGAATTTCTTAAGTTTCTTCCATATCTGTTTCATTGTACACTCCCTAGTACTTTCACCCCAAGCCTTATTCAGAGTAGCAGCAAAATCAGGATGTTCCATCACATTAGTATAGAATCTAAAGACTCTAGGATGAATGTTGTGATTATGTCTACACTTAATCAATATTAGGGATTGCTCAGATACTAAAGGATTCAAAAACTAAGCTTCCACATGACCAAATTGTCGTAGCCACTGCATATTCCCAAAAGCCCAATAATTTTACTATAGACATTTTTATCACTTTCCTGTTTGTTGCACCAAGTAAAATGCCACCAGTAGCCCTAATATTTGTTAGTTGCAGATGATCTATTGCATTATGAAACCCTTGTATCTCCTGCTGTGTAACAAGGGATCCCAATCTATCTTCTGAGCTCAAGACACTGTTAAAGTCTCCACATACAACCCAAGGAAGATGATGGTGCAATGTGATCTGCATATATCCTGCCACGGTATCTCTCTCATCTGCAATTCATTCTTTGCATACACAATAGTAACATATAATCCAATCTGCACCCTCGGATCTTCCACTAGACAGTGGATATATTGTTCATGCACCTTGATGATTTGCACTTTCAGATGATCTTTCCATAAAATCCAGATTCTGCTATTACTGTCACCACCACTATAATTATGTGCATTTAGCCATCCTGGAGCAATTTTCCTTCTTATTTGGGGTGCTTTATGTTCCTTGACCCTGGTTTCCAAACAGCCAAACATATCTACTCTATGTTTATTCAGAAAGAGTTTGATCTCCTTCTATTTATGGCCTTGGTTAAGGCCTCTAATATTCCAAGTAGAGATGAGCATGTGGGAAGGAATGACATGTAGTTGCCAGCACTCATCCTTCCATTTTACATCTGATCCTCCAGTGTATTGTCATGACATTCCTCCACAGTTGTCTTCCCACTCCCTTGTCCAGGCTCCATTTCAGTAGTTGCATCTATGCTCTCCACCACATGTTGCTTCCCACTCCTTTGTCCAAGATCATTCTCAGTAGGTGCTGCTTCTGTACAGATATTGTCCTCAACATGTTGCTTCCCATTCCTTCCAGGACTAGGCTCATTTATAGGTTGTGTCACCATTGCATTTTCATTTCCTTCATCATTGATGCTTGCATCCTTTTTCTGATTCTGAGCATGTATCCATTTAGTAACCATCCTTCTTCTTTTAGCTTCTGTTCTCTTACCCTTCCCTTGGTTCATGTTCATTCCTTCCAATTCAGTCCTGTCTCTTATTCTATCCAAGGCATGTGTAAACCAACATTCATCTTCCATATGTCCCAGTTTAATACAATTATTACAAAATTTGGGTCTCCATTCATATTTCATATGTCCCAGTTTAGTACAACACTTATTTGAATTAATTACGGAATTTTTATGTTTTATCTTATCCTACCTTGAACGACGAAGAAGTTTCCATTATTCTCAGTTTCTGATTTTTGATTTTGAATATTGAATTAAGTTCGAAGTTTGGATTTCTAATTCTTGAATTATGAAAGTGGCTTGTTGATTTGCTTATTCTCATAACTACTTTCTAAACATGTTTTCGTTTGATATTTTTGAATGGTTACGTGAGATCATGAGTGGCTAAATACCACAACTGGGGTTGTGGGATCCATGATGTAAAACCAAAGTGTAATTCCGTAAAATGAGTAAAAGGCAATTTATGTTTGCAATAATAACCTAGCTTTCATTTTTCATTTATTTTGATGAGTGCACACATTAAAATGAGCCTATATCTATTATTTGTTAGAGAGAAAAATAATCGTTAGGAAAAAGATAAGTTAACTGGAAGAAATGGAGTCAAAGTTTGAGTTCGAGAGAAAAGAACTTTAATACCATTGTGAACGAAGGAAAAATTAGTAACACTCTGGGACCGAGAGGACTTGAGGGAACATTATCTGAATAGACTTAGAAGTATCAGATCTATCAAACTCATTTACAATTTGTAGAAATAAATTGCCTGAACTTAACTACGGAAGAACATTAGTTGTAACGTTATGGTGAACACAATCCTGGTTTCTTTTAATCAACGAAACAACTTGTGAAGTGAAAGCTCTGTTAATTGTTAATCTGGAATTTGGTTAGAAATCTTAGTTACTAGAACATAACAACTAAACCCATTTTTACTTTCCGTAATTGTTTCTTTAGGAAATAATAATGACATTTGAGTAAACGCGACATTGATATCATTTATATAAAGTAATTCTCTCTGGGATCGACCTCAACTAACGTTGAATTCTATAATTGACTTCGACTGTTTATATCTCTTAATTGAGGTGTAAGTTTGGACGTATCAAATTTTGTTTAGTCCTACTTCGAGTAGGACTCTTTTTTTAAAACACTTATTTGAATTAATTAGGGTGTTTTTATGTTTTATCTTATCTTACCTTGAACGACGAAGAAGTTTCCATTATTCTCAGTTTGTGATTTTTGATTTTGAACATTTAATTAAGTTCAAAGTTTGGATTTCCGGTTCTTAAATTATTAAAGTGGCTAGTTGATTTTCTTATTCTTGTAAGTGCTTTCTAAATATGTTTTCATTTGATATTTCTGAATGTTTACGTGAAATCATGAGTGGCTAAATACCACAACTAAGGTTGTGGTATCCATGACGTAGAACAAAAGTGTAATATTGTAAAACGTCTAAAAGGCAATTTATGTTTGCAAATAATAACCTAGATTTCATTATTCATTTATTTTGATGAGTGCACGCATTGGAATGAGCCTGTATCTATTATTTGTTCGAGAGGAAAATGATCGTTAGGAAAAAGCTAAGTTAACTAGAAGAAATGTACTCTAAGTTTGAGTTCGAGCAAAAAGAACTTTAACACCATTGTGAATGAGGGTAAAGATTAGTAACACTCTGGGACCGAGAGGACTTCAGGGAACATTATCTTAATAGACAGAGAAGTATTAGATATATCTAACTCGTCAGCAATTTGTAGAAATAAATTGAGTAAACTTAACTACGGAAGAACATTAAGTGTAACGTTATGGTGAACACAATCCTGGTTTCTTTTAATCAACGAAACAACTTGTGAACTGAAAGCTCTATTAATTGTTAATCTGGAATTTGGTTACAAATCTTAGTTACTAGAACCTAACAACTAAACCCTTTTTTAATTTTCGTATTTTTTTCTTTAGGAAATAATAACGACATTTGAGTAAACGTGACAGTGAAATCATTTTTGTAAAGAAATTCTCTGTGGGATCGACCTCAACTCATGTTGAGTTCTATAAATTGGCTTCGACCGTTTATATCTCTTAATTGAGGTGTAAGTTTGGACGTTTCATAAATCATCCAATGTAATGGACTTTCTAACCTTCTATGATAAGGAACTATTGATCTTTTGGCTAGTACAAGGCTTGATGCATTTTGATGGATGTAGTTGATCCATATCACTCCTTATTTCTCCAGTCTTAGGAAGTCGTATCCTAAGAACTGCTTGATATTTCTTCTTCATATGAATAACCAAAGTCCAACCCTTAGCTTCATTTTTTTGTGGTTGTCGTCTATCTCTAGTGAACCTTCTGGAGTTTTCCAGGGAAAATTAACTTCAATAGGCGTCAATCTTCTAAATTGAAAGAAAATGGTGTTTTGACATAATTTGGGAATTGATCACTTTTATAGATTTGGTGCTACACTATCCTGATAATCCTACAATGTTTTATCCAGGTCAATAATGATTTTTCCTTCACTTACTACATTATGATTTTCTCTTTCAAGATAAAGCATTTGCTTGTCTGGTGGCCAAGGACGCGATGGAACTTATAGTATTTAGGATCACCAATGTTATTGATTTCTTTGGACCTCATTGGTTTTGAAAGATCAACGACTTTCTTAGCTAATAGTTTATCAAGGATCATAGTTACATATGAATTTGGATACAGGTAAATGATGAGTCCACAAATTGGACTCATTTAGGGCTTTATTTGATAGAAATAGTGTCCTCAAATGCTTATTTTATCTAAATATCTGATGAAAATTCTTAAGTTTCAGGTATTTGAAGTTTTAGTGAAAGCATGGACACTTAGGCGCAAAAAGGAACAAAGAAGGCTGAAAAAGAACGATGAAGCTGAAGCCCGAGCATCGCCAAGCACACTTGGCGATTCGCCGAAGGGATTTACTCCACCCTTTGTTCCAGTACGCGAAGCCCTAAAGGAGAAGGATCAAAAAGGCGATGAAAGGAGCAGTTGGCGCTTTGGGCAATAGTTTCATGAAGCAGTAATATACCGCCCAATGGTCCAGAATGTGAAGGTGCTGAAGGCAAGCACGAAACGACGATGAGACAAACGAAGGGCAAGTCACCGAAGTCATTCGGCGATATTGACTAACTTCGCCAAAAGATCCGCCAGCGCTATTTTCTGAAGTCTATAAATACTGAACTTATTATTATTTTAAGGGAGTCAAAATTTTATTTTAATTTCCAGAATAGAATAATTCTTATGGATATTTTTCTCCCAAGTTTGGAGAGGATTTTGTGGAGACTTGAAGAGAGAAGAATTTCATCTTCCCAAAGTTGGAAGTGGGTCTTCTCCATTCTTCTTCCTTTGCTTAAATCAAGGTTTAATCTCTTATACCCATTTGATCTTACTGTCATTTTAGGTGTATTTTGTTATCTCTTGATATGTGGCTAAAACCCCCATTCTTGGGGTGTGATTTAGCAAATATGTGTTGATATTATTGTTGGGTCTTGCTTGCTGATAGGTTAGATGTAGTTTAATGTTGATTTCACCTACTGGTTGTGGTTTAATCTAAAGGGTTTGTAGTTGCAAATACAAAGTCACCCATGTGTTTTCAGCTTGCCCGAGAGGAGGTCGCGAAACCAAGACCACTAGACTGATGGCCTACTAATTGTGACAAAACCCCCAATTTGATATTTGACACTTTCGTGTCACCCACTTTAATTTACCATGTTTTTTTTCGTTAATGTCTTTAGCTACGACTAGTTAGAGCTTAATTTTATTTTTCTATCAATTCTCAAAACCACTCCCTTGGGACACGACCCCAACCTTTAGTTGGGTTATTGTACTATCAACGATCGTAGACACTCATACCGTAGGTTAGTGTCGTTGGTCACGATAAGCATCAGTAAACCTTTGCCTCTAACTCCTTGAAGGTTGGATGTCGCTTATCCTCATTTGGATATCTACTTGGGGCTTCCTCCTCTTTCAATTTTTTCTTAGTGGTGACATTTACAGAAGTTGCTTTTACCACCATAGATTTATTAATTTTGATATTTGAGGTTGTACCTTTCTTGAACTCCTTCTTTTCCTTTGTTAGATCAGCAAGATGAGATGCCTTCCAATGACTTGGGATGCTCAACACCATGCCACACGCTCGTGTAGCAAATTCCTCAAAAGTTTGTGGTTTGATTTTTTGTAATATGTGTAGAAGTCCCCAATGTATACCCTAAATGCACATTTCCACAACAAATATTTCATAAAGATGATCTTTGCAGTCCAAACTCAATGATCTCCAAAGATTGATGTAATCCACTACAGGCTTATCCTTTCTTTGCTTGGTTCTAGTCAACTCTATCATGTTTACAGTTTGACGTGTACTGTAAAAATAATTGAGGAATACCTTCTCGAGTTGCTCTTTACTATCAATAGACTCGTGTTCGAGGTAGATATTCTAGTCGAATGCACTCCCTTTCAGCGAACGAATAAATTGTTTACAAAAAGGTCACCATGTGTTCCAGCATTGCTACAAGTTTCAACAAAGTGGGTGATATGTTGCCATGAGTTTCCCTTACTATCAAATTATTGCAGCTTTGGTGGTTGATAGGTTGGTGGCATTGATAGACAATCATTTCGTCTGGTATATGTCTTTGAGTAATACAATAAACTTGATAATGTTCCAAAATATTGAGCATTGATAGTGTTTGTTATCTTTTCTTGAAATTGTTGGACAAATAGAGCTACAACTGAAGCAAAATGTTTCTCTTTTTGAAATTTGGACTTCGCTAGAGATTTCTCAATATCCTTGTTTCATGGAGTATAACTAGGTGGACAAATGGGTAAGTGACTTCATTCTCCTAGTGTGAAGGCCTCCAACTTGATCATAAGCTTAGTAATATGAAGATTTGATGTCAACAAATTTCCTCAAGGCTTCAATGGTTTGCTCCATCATTGAAAACTTCTCATCCATGGCAATTGAGTCAGCGATCAAGGCATTGGAATTCATTGAAGTTGGATAATCCATTGAAACATCATATTCAACAACGTTTGAGCCAATTTGAAAATGGTCTCCATAGAACACATATGCAAGATTCCCCCAGATGTTGCAGTAACGACCATAGTATGAGAGTTGGTTTTTCATCGTCTCCAATAAAGTGAAGTATATACATCAATTTAACCCACTGTTCTTGAACTTAAGTCTAGTAATCGGGCTAACATGACTAAGATCTACAGATACGAATTCAGTACAGTCCTTGAATGAAACACCACTACTTTTTATGTAGACCATTGCAGTATTTGACTATGTAGTTTCTGATTTGCAAGAGAAAGAGATAAAGAGCATAATTGGTCCGAGTGGGCATGCCAAATTTGTCCCAACACATTTTCGTAGTGCTAAAATTAACTGCAAGAAAAAACATAACAGAAAAAATGTCATTTTTGTTGATGAATTTGTGAGTACAATTTTTTTACTCTCTTGATTTTTCTCTCCTCGACTTCTCTGAGATTCGAGGGCGTTCAGTAGTGTACATCTCGAATTGTTTGATAATTTAGACCTTTCTGAGATGTGTTAAATATCCTGGAATTTAATGAAGCACTTTTTCATTTCAAGTCGATCTCCGAGAAGAACTTTGTTAGCCACTCCTTCAAAGACCTATATAGTGTGTGTTGTGGTGGTGTAGCTTTCTCCAATCCTTGTAGAATTTTTGTTGAAGTCTTCTTAGAATTCCTTGATTGTCATGTCTATCTTTTATTTATAGTTGTAGGGGGTGGACAATGTTGCTTAAGATTGACCAAAAGATGTCATTTTGACATTTGGTGGATTGTGATTGTTTCCTGAATTTAACTGGGATTACCACATCACATGGACAGATAGCATCACCTTGTTGATCTAGGATACCTAGTCACTATGACGCGTGGCATGTGTTTGAGCTTCAAGGTAGAATAGACCTTGAACTTGAACTCTATAAAATGGACTTAATCATTTGTAAAGCCCAGGTTATTCATTCAACCCAAATGCATGTGGATTTAATTCAAATTTCCTATGAACTTTAATCCAATAAAATTTAAGTGTCTACAAAAGAGATCTTGAAAAGACATGATGACAATAGAAAGTTGAGCATGAAGACAATAAAAATAAAAATAAGACCAAAAGAAGAAATAGAAAATAATAGTACCACTAAAGATGCCCTTGAAAAAAGGTATTTTAAAATACCTCAAGTACTAGCTAAACTTGTGTAGTATCATTGATACGAGTCTCGAACCCTCGATCTAGTGGAAGACTTTAAAGCATTTAACCTTTAATGGAAACCACTAGCTCAAGGAAGACTCATATCCAATCTTTTAATATTTACTAAAATAAAGACTCAGCTCAAAAATGATATAGCAAAAATAAGAGTTCACATCAATGTTTTTACTAAGTTTTCTACAATTAAAGAAATTTAAAAAATGAAAAGTATAATTATGTGTTTTTATGTTTACGGTAAATTATTTTTGATTTAGCAAGAAATAGTTAAATTCTCTATGACTTTTAAGTAATTATCTATCTATATTATATTTAAAGTATGAAGGTCCTTACAAGTGTTGATTAAAAAAAATTTCCCTTCACTAAACGACTCTACAATAAATAAAATTGTCATTTATAAGTATAGTGTTGTGAATTAGTCACGTCAATCATTATTATGTTTTATTTTTAATGGATATGCCATGTTTAAATGTGACAAGTAAAAGTGAATGAAAAAATACATTGTATATGACCAAATTAATATAACACAACTACTTTCAACATATTTACAATAACAAAAAAGATTATGGTAAATCATAAGATAACAATTTGGAAGTTGAAATAGAAGAAAACTGAAAGTCATCTACCATGAGGCTTTAAGCACGTGTATATCGCATTAAGAAATAAATATATAAGCAAATTACTAGGAAAGAAATAACAAAAAAATTTGCCCTTCATTAGAATCACCAAAAAAAAATAAAAAATTATGTGATAGTTCATGACAATGGCATATAAATGAAGCTTAGCCGTCATTAGACAATAAACATATTTTAGATGGACTCAAATTGGGTTTAATTGCATACCAAAAGGACTGAAACGTGTATTGACTGAAAAAATGTTTTATTATTATGGTTAAATTGACGGATTAAACCAATCAATTCGAAGGGATAATTTAATTTGGAAGAGCTTGTTACACGTATTAGGACATTAAGTAACAACACCATTTATATAAGGAAATTTTTTATTACGTTAAAATCCTAAATAGTAGGAATTCTACCAAGATTAAAATTAGAAAGTTTTAATAATTGGGGATAGTTTAGATTATATTAAAGTATTAAAAATTAGAAAAATAAGAAATGTCAATTTTGTCTATTATATGATCTTCAATGTAGGGCGCAAAGTATAATCAATATTTCAATTATTATCTTATTATTTTAATAAAATTAAATATGGACTATAATAATCATAATAAAAATTAAATAAAAAATAATTTTATTATTATGGTTAAATCCCTACACGAAGAATGATTTTCCAACTAAAGACTTTATCCAAAAACTCATCAAAAATACTTCCAAAATAATAGGTTAAGAGATGTTTAAAAAAAAAAAACCAAAAATAGGAAAAAAGTCCAAAACAAAATGAAACAAACAAGCAAAAAATTCCAAAAAAAAAAAAATTGGAAAAAGGTCTACTAATACTTGAATTCCTAAGTTTATGAGACACTTCAAAATAAAGTCGTAATATTTTACCCTTCTAAGTCAAATGAAATATACGTTATATAATTATTTATTTGAAGAATGCATTTCCTAATTAGAGAGTTTGAATTAAACTAACAATTGAATTCCTATAAAACGTCATTAAATTTGAGATTCCAATGTCATACTAATTTGTCATGATCTGAAAACTCGAGTCATGATGACACTTACTAAAACTCACTTGTGGGTAAGAAAACTCGTAAGCCGGAATGACAAGTAACATGCATACATGGTAGAAATAATAAATAACATGATATATATATATATATATATATATATATGGACCAAATAGTATAGGGTCTTAAATAAAGGAAAAACTACCTAACTAGACATACTTCCCTACCATATATACTTAATTTACCTCTAGTTTAAAATAATTACACATAATACCATTTTTAATGTTTATACCATATATTTCAAAATATTTAATCAGATACACAAATGTATTGAATAATTATCTTAAAATTTGAACTCCTTAATTAATGGTCAATTAGCAATTCAAAATATTTCTCTACCAACAATTCAGAGATATTTTATACAGTACAAAATTTGTCTTACATAATCATAAAAAAGAAGTACAAAAGTAAAAAAGGTTTTCCGGTAAGATAGCCTCCATTCATCACCAAGATTAATGATGGAGTATAATTAAATTCTTATGCCTCTGCGCAAATCAGGAGTTCTTTGCATCCTTCTCAATGAAGCCGAGGGACATCTTGGTGATGATAGTGTCGCGGTGACGGCAAAACCAACTAGGAACGGCCAGTTGCGGCTCCAGTCCCAGCGAAAAAAGATCGGCCACAGAAGAAATATGTTATCTATCAACTTTTTGTTGAATTTTCTTAGTACGGGTTGACGGTAAAACTAACTAGAAACGACCAATTACGGCTCCATTCCCAGCGGATAAAGATCAGCGACAGATGAAATGTGTTATCTATCAACTTTTGGTTGAATTTTTCCAATAGTGTTTGTATAACAGGGACAATATTAAATACATATAACAAATATAATGAAATTAATACTAGATACTTCTATGATACATATGAATGTAGTTGTATGATATTCATGTATCTAAGTGTTTAGTTTGCGATACATTATATATTGATAGTAGATACATGAAATTAATACTAGATGTTTTTATGATACATATATGAATGTACTTGTATATACTCATGTATTTAAGTATTTAGTTTATTGAATACATCATATATTGATAATAGAAACATCAAATTAATTGATTTATATTTAAAGATTAATAAAAAAAAATTAATCAAATTACATGACCAAGATATACACGTTTCTGTTATTAATAATATTAATGAATTTCTTTTTTCAGAGAACAATAAAAAAGAAATTATTTAAAATAGATACACTCCTAGATTTCCACATTATATTAAGGGATTTGATTAATTTAAATTTCTAGAATTAATTGTTCATGAATTTTGAAAATTCTTAATTACTCCTCTAATTAAGGAAATCAGTCACAACCATTTAATTCAAACAAATAAAATATATTTCTCAATTTTAAAATCCGATTGATAAATGTATATCGCGGATTCATACTCGTGTATCCTAAGCACGAAATATGGTATAGGAAGTAATATTTAAAACTATCGAGAATCTTAGTAATTAGGACTTAAACTAGTGGGATTTATGTAGTTTACCCTTACATAAATTTCAGACTTGGCCCATTATTGTTGACTAAATTAATTATTTTAAAATCAGTCGTCAACTAAATAATCGTAAGTAACAAATAGCTCAAAATTTCCAAAAATGATTTTCGGGGTCATTACATATGCTTTAGTAATACAAATCAGATTAACAGTTTTTACGGCAAGATGACATGGTTTGCGTCTCCCGTTGGTATTGATGATTGGCATTAGTTCTTGGCTTCCCTCACTAGTGACCAAATTCAGTGGAAATATCCATTACTCTCATGTTCAAGTGCCTATATAAGATGTAGAAGGTTTTATTATATCGAGCTTATTGGGTTTGAGATATCTCCAGCCTTATGCTCCGATGCATGTGCTTCAACAGTTTGGTCAAGTAGAAGTAATTCCTCTTTGAGCCAACATGACGATTTCTGAAATTTCTTTTGGACCAAACTTTGAAGTCCTAGAGAAAGAGAGATTCTTCATGAATGGAGCAATATTATCACGATAGGTATAGGAAATGGGCCAGCAATAGAAATTTCAGAATATCAGGTATGGCTTCGAAAAGATCGCGATAGCATAAGTCCAGAAGGTGAGCAAGGTTTTGAGGATATTGGGACGACAATCTGGATAAGACATTCTTGTCTTGGAACCAAAATAGTTACTCCTGCAATGTGGGCTCATAAGGAAAAAATAATGTAATATTTAAATAATGCGGGAGCAGGGCCTAGCGACGTTGGAGCATCATTTCCACTTCCTCCACCAGCGTGATTGAGAGAAAGATTAGGCCAAGTCTTACATTTGTCTTTATATTTTGTATATTTTATGTATTTTTAGTTTATTATATGTACTCTTTTATTGGTATTTAATGAAAACTTGGCCTTTTGTTTCCTAAACTCGAGTTGTCACAAATTAATGGCTTGGATCAATCTATCATAATCACGTTATGTTTGACATTTAGGCCCACCTTTAGCATAAAAGAGGTCCCGTGCATATTAGGATGCATTTTCTTTTGAATTCTTCTTTTGTTATGTGATTTACTTCTTGCACGATGCATGTTTCTTCTTTATTTATTTATTATTATTATTTGCCCAATTATTAATATTATTGAAACAACAATTACCTACTTTATACTGATATTTCTCTCTTTTTCAATGTTTTCTTCCTTTTGATTTATTTTCCCCCAAAGGTTGATTTGTGTTGACTACAAATTGGCAGATCACCCATACTTTACGAGATCAAAAGCACGTGCATTCACAGACATGACTGGTTCAGGTGCGTCTAATCAAAATGGTTTGGGACTTGTCACTGTCTTGAGAGATGAACCCGAGGCTTCGGAAAGAAGGGATCCAATCCCTTATGATGAACATATTGCCAATCTGATGCAAAAAATGGCCAATATACAAAGTGAGATTGATCAACTTCGAAACCTCACCAATTTGTCCATTACCCTAAACACACCACTTTCCGAGCATGGAACGAACTCAACTATTCCACCTCATTTTCCACTTGTTTACTCTCCTACCCCTCAACACTTTCCACCAAACCCTTCCCTTCATAAAACCAATCCAGCTGCTTCCAAACAATCCACAAACCCTCAACAACCTAACCTTCCACAAAACAATCTCCAACAAGCCAACCCTTTACCTTTCACTACCCCATATGCATCGCTAACTTCACTTACCCAAACTCCAGTCATCCAAACTAACTCACTGACCCAAACTACCCCACTCACCCAAACCACCTCACCTACCCAAAAATACCAAGCAACCCAATACCGGTGGCACACACTGCAATCCCTAACATGAAATATGTGCCTCAAGTATATGTAGAAAAGCTCAACCTTTCATTACCCCAATGACAACCATACCAGAAGTCGATCCATATGAAGAGATGGAGAAATAAGAAAGGTCAAAAATAGATTACAAGGGAGATTTGTAATTTGAAGGAAGCTTTCAAATGTATCCAAGTCCACCAGGGAGGTGAAGGTCTTGAATATGAGGATTTATGTGTTCATCCCGATATTGAGTTGCCTGTGGGATAAAAGGTACCAAAATTTGATGTATTTGATGGGAAGGGAAATCCTTGATCTTATTTAAGATTGTATTATGACAAGTTTGTTGGAGTGGGGAAAGATGAGACCATTAGAATGAAGTTGTTTATAAGGAGTTTGACAGGAGAAGCCCTTAATTGGTACACAAGTCGGGACCCACAGAAATGGAATAGTTGGGGTGCGATGGCGCAAGAATTCATGGATAGGTTCAAGTTTAATATTGAGGTTGTACAAGAAAAAATCTACTTGATGAAGTTGGAAAATAAGTCAACATAATAGTTTAGGGAGTATGCCATGCGGTGGAGAGAAAATGCCGCAAAAGTTCAACTCCAATGGCAGAAAGAGAGATGACCTCTGTTTTTATACAATCCCAAAATATGTGCAACATACTATGAAAAGATGATAAGTTTGGTAGGACAAAAGTTTTTCAGGTTGTCAGGATGGGAGAATTCATTGAAGAAGGTAATTAAAACTGGGAGAATCACTAATTTGGCAGCCTTGCAAGCAACAAGTAAGGCAATTTAGTCGGATTCAATTGGAGGAGCCCTTAAGAAGAAGAATGATAGAGTGTCTGCTGTCATGATAATAGTTTAGGGAGTATGCGATGCGGTGGAGAGAAAATGCCGCAAAAGTTCAACCTCCAATGGCAGAAAGAGAGATGACCTCTCTTTTTATACAATCCCAAAATATGTGCAACATACTATGAAAAGATGATAAGTTTGGTAGGACAAAAGTTTTCAGGTTGTCAGGATGGGAGAATTCATTGAAGAAGGTATTAAAACTGGGAGAATCACTAATTTGGCAGCCTTGCAAGCAACAAGTAAGGCAATTTAGTCGGATTCAATTGGAGGAGCCCTTAAGAAGAAGAATGATAGAGTGTCTGCTGTCATGACCATCCAGGAACATAGGCCAGACCAAATGTTAACATACTGAAGCCCATTACCCAAACCTTCCTACTATAGTTAGTATACTCAAATTCCTCAACCATATTACCAACCTTCACCTGCCCCTTACCCAATTTACACTACCCAAGCAACATATTATCCACCCAAAGCACCTGCCTATCCAAATCCATCACGATACCAACCCGCATATCCATCCCAATCACACTACCAACCATAAACCGTCCATCAAATACACCTAGACCCCGCCTAAACTTTGAAAAAAGACCAACCAAAACCTATACACATTTAGTCGAACCTTTAACCAAACTATATGAACGGTTGAGAACCGCAGGAGTACTCCAACCAATCCAAGGACGAATTCTCGATCCCCTTCCTGGATGGTATGACGAGACCAAACATTGTGCATATCACTCCAGAGCTACTGGACATGATACCAAAATTTTCCTTACTCTCAAAGACAAGATTGAAGCATTGATCAAAGATGGAATCATTCAACTCAAAGGTACTGCCCCTAATGTAAACCACAATCCGCTACCAAACCATGGAAATGCTAATGTGAACATGATCACCATTGATGAAGAATTCAACATGGAAGGGAACATAGTACCAGTAAAAGTTGAGAAGAGTGTTCGACATCGGCCTTTATTGCTCCCATAATCACAATCCAACCAATTGAAGTGGGAGTTCTTGCTCCCAAGCCTAAGATCACGACTCGGGTTGCTCAATCATCTCTTTTTTATACCAAAGAAATTATGTGGGATTACTCGGCTGATACAAGGGCCAAAGGAAAAGGAAAGATAGTTATAGAAGTTGTTGCTGTAGAAATGACTAGATCTGGGTGTTGCTATGCCCTTGAAGAAATTGTACAAGGAGGACCAAACAAGGAAAACAATAAAAAAAAGAGTTGTGACTGAGGCTGAAGTGGAAGATTTATGGAGGAAGATGCCAACTAAGGAATATTCTATTGTTGAACAGTTGAAGTAAAGTCCCGCTCAAATTTCCTTAATGGCCTTACAAATGAATTTTGCAACTCATAAGAGCGCTTTGGTGAAGGTTTTAAATGAAGCTTATGTTCTAGCCAAGACCACTAGTGAGAATTTTTCTGCCATGGTAGGGAAAGTTTTGGAGGCTAACAAAGTCACCTTTCATGAAGATGAATTATTGCCTGAAGGTTTGAGACATAACAAAGTGTTGAACATTACCGTCAGATGTATGAATAAGTTGATTTCCAGAGTTTTGAGTGATAATGGTTCAACTATTAACATATGTCCTTTCGCTAACCTCCTAGCTATGGGAACTGACATTGGATAGATTCATGAAAGTCATGTCAGGGTTAGAGGTTTTGACGGGACACAAAAGAAAGTCATTGGAGAGATTGATCTACCATTGCAAATTGGACCTGTTGAGTTCATTGTGGAATTCCAAGTGTTGGACATATCTGCTAGTTACAATTTATTACTTTGAAAGGCAATGGATTCACATAGCTGGTGCAGTCCCTTCTACTCTGCTCCAAACTTTGAAATTTGTTTAGAACCATCAGGAAATTGTTGTTCATGAAGAAGGTAAAACCTCGATATATCCTGAAAAATCAGTCGTTGTTATTGAAAGTATGGAAGAGTTGGATGGGTTTGTATTCCATATTAGGGAAATTATGTGTGCTACCCAAGCTGAAAAGGAAAAATTTCCACGTGCTCTTATGATGGTGGCTTGGGAAATATTGAAGAATGGTTTTATCCCCATTCAAGGTCTTGGAGCGAGATTGGATGGAATAGTGGAACCAATTCAATTGTCTGGCTAGAAATACACCTTTGGTCTTGAATAAGAGCCTACTCCTTCTCATCGATCTAATCTCAAAAGGAAAAGTGACATTCCCTTACTATAACCCATCCCACTTTTGAATCAGTCATTTTCCAAGGCGTTCATTGCACAAGAATCAAAGGAAGCTGCTGATGATAACCTCGTGAAAGGACTCAAAAACCTTGAAGAAGTTGAATGTAATATGATTTTGGAGGATTGCACCGAGGCCCCAACCATATGGAATGTTATGCCTGGAGATGCTTTGAAAAAATGGACTTATAACCCATCCCCGGTTCTCTGGGAATCTTGGTAGAAGATGGCATTAAAATTAACAAAACAACATGATTCAAATTGAGGCCTGAATCGTTTTTTTTGAATTTGATGTGTTTTTCCTCAATCTTTTGAAAAGCTTAAATGTCAAATCTAAGTTACATTTTACTGCTTTAAATTTTAAAATTTGGTCTTGATTATTTATTTTATTTTATTTTTTCTTCTCTCTTTAGTAAGTAAACTAATAAATCTGTTGATGTCAAGAATGTGACATGTAATGAAACAAGCGAACAAATCCCCAACAGTGAACAAACTTTTGCAGAATATGAAGAAGATATGCAGCCTAAAGAGTTGACTAAGGAGTTTGAATATTTTGAGGATAAAGAAAATCCAAATTTGGATGAAGCTGAGACGATAAATTTAGGAGATTCAGAATTGTTGAGGGAAATAAGAATTTGTGTCCATTTGACTCCTAACCAAAGAAAAGAACTTATTGATATTTTGAGATGATATATGGATGTTTTCGCATGGTCTTATGATGATATACCAAGTCTAAGAACGGACATTGTTTCACATAGATTGCCAACTGATCCCTCTTGCCCCCAGTAAAGCAAAAGCTGAGAAAGATCAAGCCTAATTTGAGCTTAAAAGTTAAGGAAGGAGTCTCCAAGCAATTTGATGCCAACATCATTCGAGTCACCAAGTATCCCACATGGTTGGCTAACATAGTACCAGTGCCAAAGAAAGATGGAAAAATAATAGTATACATAAATTATAGAGATCTCAACAAGGTTAGCCCGAAGATTGATTTTCCTCTCCTTAACATTCACATACTTATTGATAATTGTGCAAAGCATGAGTTGCAGTCATTTATTTATTGTTTTGCAGGATATCATGAAATTCTAATGGATGAAGAAGATGCGGAAAAAACAGCATTCATCACGCCTTATGGAGTATATTGTTATCGGGTAATGCCTTTTGCACTAAAAAATGCAGGGGTAACATATATGAGAGTTATGACTGTCATATTTCATGACATGATTAATAAGGAGATTGAAGTCTTGTGGATGATGTTATTATCAAGTCACAGAAAAGTTCAGACTATATAACCGATTTGAAGAAGTTCTTTGACAGATTAAGGCGATAAAATTTGAAATTAAATCCATCAAAGCGTGCATCTCGTGTCCCTGCCAGGAAGTTGTTGGGTTTCATAGTGAGTAGAAAAGGGATAGAATTAGATCCTTCAAGGATAAAGGTTATTCAAGACTTGCCTCCTCCAAAGAGTTGAAAGGATGTAATGAGTTTTCTTGGTCGTCTCAACTACATTAGTCAATTTATTGCACAATCAATTGTAATTTGTGATCCAATCTTCAAGTTGATGAGGAAAGATGATGCTACCAAGTGGACGGAGAATTTTCAGAAAGCTTTTGATAGAATCAAGGAGTATTTATCTAATCCACCGATCTTAGTAACCCTAGAATCAGGAAGACCATTGTTGTTGTATTTACCTATGTTTGATAATGCATTTGGATACGTGTTGGGATAACATGATGAAACTGGAAAAAAGGAGCAATACATATAGTACTTGAGAAAAAACTTCACTCATTATGAAGCTCGGTATACTTTATTGGAGTGCACTTGTTGTGATTTGACTTAGGTTGCACAAAAGTTAAGACATTACTTATGTGCGTCTACCACTTCTCTTATCTCAAGGATGGATCCGTTCAAGTACATCTTTCAGAAGCCTATGCCTATTGGGAGGATAGCGAAGTGGCAAATTTTGCTATGCAAATTCAACATTCTTTATATCACTCAAAAGGCCATCAAGGGACAAGCGCTAGGTGATCATCTCTCTTAAAACTTATTTCCCTTATGAAGAGGTTTGATTTATTGGAAAGGATATTTCAGAATAATATCCCGGGTGGAGATTTTTTTTTATGGTGCTGCGAACTCCAAAGGAGTCGGTGCTGGAGCAATGCTAATTTCAGCATCAGGCTAACATTATCTTATTACAACAAAGTTTAGATTCATGTGCACCAATAATATGGTAGAGTACGAGGCTTGTGTTCTTGGACTTAGAATGGTTGTTGATATGAACATACAAGAATTGTTGGTTATAGGTGATTCAGACTTATTCAGTCATCAGGTTCAAGGCGAATGGAGCACCAAGAATGTGAAGATACACCTATATGTGCTTTGCGTGAGGGAATTGTGCAAGAAATTTGTCAAGATAGAATTCAAGCATATTCATCGAGCACATAATGAGTTTCCATATGCTTTGGCAACCCTGGCTTCTATGATTAAACATCCAGACAAGAATTACATAGATCCAATCAAGGTCAATGTGCAAGATCAACCGGCCTATTATTTCCATGCAGATAATAACCAGACGAAAAGCCTTGGTACTATGACATTAAGAGGTATCTCGGAGGAGGAGACTATCCAGAAGGCGTAAACAATGTTCAAAAGAGGACACTTCAGAGACTCGCAAATCACTTTTCCTAAGTAGAGAAATCCCTTATAGGAGGACTCCATATTTGGGATTATTAAGGTGTGTAGAGAAATCCCTTATAGGAGGACTCCATATTTGGGATTATTAATGTGTGTTAACTATCAAGAGGCAGACAAGTTAATTGAAGAAATACATGGGGGTACATGTGGGCCACACATGAATGGTTTTACTTTGGCAAAGATGATTCTACGAGCTGGATATTTCTGGATGACCATGGAAAGTGATTGCATTCGTTTTGTGAGAAAGTGTCATCAATGTTAGACTCATGGTGATTTGATTCGAGTTCCACCGAATAAGCTAAATATGACGAGTTCTTCTTGGTCGTTTCCACCTTGGGGTATGGATGTCAGTGGTCCTATTGAACCAGCCACCTCAAATGGACACAGGTTCATTCTTGTAGCTATTGATTACTTCACAAAGTGGGTAGAAGCATCTTAATACAAGTCTGTGACAAAGAAGGTGGTGATAGATTTTGTCCGCAATAACATCATTTGTAGATTTGGATTCCCTGAGTCAATTAGTACAGATACTGGAGCTAATCTTAATAACAGTTTGATGCATGAAATATGTGAGAAATTCAAATTTATTCACCGCAATTACACTCCTTATCGACCTCAGATGAATGGAGTAGTTGAGGCAGCCAACAAAAATATCAACAAGATATTGCGGAAAATTATTGATAACTACAAGCATTGGCATGAGAATTGGCCATTTTCCCTTCTTGGCTACCGCACCATGATAAGGATTTCGATCGGGGAAACCCCTTATATTTTGGTTTATGGAACAGAAGCAGTGTTACCAATGGAAGTTGAGATACCATCTTTGAGGATCATCCAAGAAGCCGAGTTAAGTGATGCCGAGTGGACGCAAAATCGGTATGAACAATTGATGCTCATTGAATCTTTGAGGATCATCCAAGAAGTTGAGTTAAGTGATGCCAAGTGGACGCATATTCGGGATGAACAATTGATGCTCATTGATGAAAAGAGAATGAATGCAGTTTGTTATGAGCAACTTTATCAATATAGGATGACCAAAGTTTTCAACAAGAAAGTAAGATTGAGAGAGTTTGAACCGGGACAATTGGTGTTGAAGTGAATATTCCCGCACCAAGATGAAGCTAAGAGGAAGTTTGCACCAAATTGACAAGGACCTTACATGGTTCACCGAGTACTAACCATAGGAGATTTGATTCTAGTAGAAATGGATGGTAAGATATGGCCAAAAGCCATCAATGCAGATGTGGTTAAGAGATACTACATCTAGAAGTTTCTATTTCATTTTTTTATGTAATGTTTTTTGTCATGTATTGAAAACTACATTTTGACCTGATTCCCTTGGCGGGGATACATAGGAAATCCACACCAGATTTGGTATTTTAGTAGGATTTTGAAATTTCCTTTTTATGTAATATGAATTACGCTTGGTCTGACACCATTGGCGGGATACGAGGCGGCCTATATTGTCTTCGGTCACTTTATTAGAAGTTTTTCAATTCTCCATTAGCTTTGTATGTAACGAACTACGTATGGCCTAATTCTGTTTTGATACGTAGACAACTCGAGGAGGGTTTGACCCCTTTATTTCAATTTTTAAATGTATTCGTAGATTTTGTTTGGCTTGATGCCCTTGATGGAATAGTAGGCAACCTATAGAAGGTTAGATCTCATCGTGACAGAATGACAACATATCTCTTTCGTCAAAAACTAGGACAGCTTTTAAGGGTGTCATTGTAAGAAGATATCCAGAAATTTGAAGAGTATATGGTCAATCAAATCACCCGACAGAAGAAAGACTTCAGATAAAGGACGTTCGATTTGTTTCATGACATGTCACAATCTGAAGTTCGACTCTTTATTGCTATATATATGTAGATAATTTTATCTTATTTTTTATATATATGATTTTCAATCAAATGTTTTCTTGTTATTTATTTTCTTATTATTCATTAACCAAGATTTAGAATAGACGGGTGTTACGAGTCCAAGCAAAGCTAGAAGAAAGAATTATGAAGAGCCAGACCTTCAAAGTCAACGCGAAACAACCTCCCCCAAAACTTATAACTTTTCTTTTAGTGCAGGTTTGTCAGGATTAGCAAAATCTGAGAAGTCAATACCGTCTATAGCATCGAAATAACTATATGTTGAGTGGTTTGAATTACTTACTTCTAAATTTATGATTTGAAAACTTTTAAGTAAAGCTTTATAAAAATTTCAAATGTGTTGATACACAAATATTTTTTTTAACTCATTGCATATGGTTTTTCTCTGCATAAATATCTTGAAATGCACTGCACAAATGCTTTCAAGTATTTTCAAACGCACTGCACAAATACTTGGAGATATTTTCAAATGCACCATACAAATGCTTTCGGATGTTCCGCATAAATGCTTTCAAATATTTCCAAATGCACTGCACAAATGCTTCCAAATATTTTCAAATGCACTGCACAAATGCTTCATATGTTTTACAGAAATGCATATTTTCAAATGTACTACACAAATGCTTTCAAATATTAAAAAAATTCTACATGACTTTCGATTGCTTTATAATGCATTGCACAAATGCTTTTGGTTGATTGCACAGATGCTTTCAAATATACTGCACAAATGCTTTACCAGAATGCATTGCTTTGAAAGACTTCCTTGTCATAAATCACCAGGCTTAAAAAGTCTCATTCTTAAATCATTTGGCTGAAAGCCTCATATCCATAAATTATTTGGTTAATATCTCATTTTCATTAATCATCGCTGAAAAGCACCATTCTCATGAATCATCGGCCTCAAACCTTTTTTTCCATACAATTTTGCAAGATTTTATCTGGTTAAATCATTTCGGCTTGCAAGATCGCATTTTGGTAAACTCACACCAAAGAGGTGTTATTTCCATGTGTTTATCGCACCATGCTTTATGTTTAATATTATTTACTAATTGTCTTGTCAAGTTTGAGTTTTGTAGAAGTTTTAGCACAACGTGGAACTATTTCTCAACAGTAATCTGGAGCAATTTGTTGGAGACTCAAACTCACCAACAAAGATCAGGGGTCTACCTCGAACTTCATTCTCAAATACCCTCCTCGTTCTTGATACCCAATAACAACATAACTCGACACTGGGCAAACTTTATAAGCTTGCGTCTACCTTTTTTTCAAAATCCTCTGCCTCATAATTTATCTAGTGCCCCTTTCTTTTCTCGTCTCCAAGATCGCATTTCTTGGGCGGGATAAAATTGAAAATTACATCAACTTCATTTCCCCAAAACTCTTATATCGTCTCTTATCAAAGGGGGATAAGTTGTTGACACCAAATTTTGACCCTCATTTTCTGTAATTCATTATGTTTTGAGCTTCTAAATTAATTGCGTATGAAAATTATCTTTTAAAATTATATGTTCTATTTTTTTTATCTCTTTTACTTAAATAATGGATTTATTGTCACTTTATTTAAAAGTTTTGTACTTATCTAATTAATTATAAAGCCATATTTTTCGTATCTATAGTTTATATTAGTGTAAAATTGTAATATTGATATTTTCATTTTTTATAAATTGTAATTGTCATCTTATAAGATATTGCATTAGCTATTAAATTAGAAGTCAAAATTAAAGAAGAAAAGAAAAGAAAACAAATTTTCAGTCCAACTAAATTTTATCCAATTAAATGGCCCAAGAAGAAGCCCATTTCCACAACCCACTCTTACACCTTTGCACCACATAAGTGCCACGGGAGAAGCCACGTTGGCGCCACATAAGGTGTCAATGTTCCAAAACACATGCCAAACCCACGCTTGCCACAGGCCTGCCCATGCCCTTCACACCTAGCAAACGCCCTGCGACGTGTCTCTCCCCTATTTATTAGTCAATTCAAAATTAAAACTCTAAGACCCCAAATACATTGAATACCTCATTTAATCTACCTATTTTATCCTAAATACCCTTGGATTTCATAAAATAATTTATTTTTTTTCATTTGGTGTCATCAGACGCCTCTCTCTCTCTCTATCTATCTATCTATCTCTTTAGCCGAAAAAACCTGAATTTTTGACAAAGTTTTGGCCTTTGCCCCTCAAAATCCATATTTGGCTCGGCCATTTTCGAGCAAGTTCCTTCTCCCCATAGCGTGTTGCAGAAGATCGTCTACTTCTATGTTAAAAAATGTATCAAATCCTTACGCTTCAGTAGAGACTCACTATTTTGGTCATAAAAATCAATTGCTTCTGCAAAGTTTTCTGCCATGGTGTATTGTCCGAAGTTCAAGGAGTCTTGTCACTCAATTTAAAAATCAAAATCCCGCCTAAAGGATTCTCCTTGAACCCTTAATTGGTCTCTATAAATATCAAGCTTAGGCATTCGTTTTAAGACATGTTTCCTGTCAATCACAAAACACACAACCAAAAACTGCCTAAAACATCTCTTTTACTCTTGGAAATATCCAACTTTTTATTATTTTTCATTGTCCTTGGATTCTTGTGCGTGGTCGAGTCCGAATTAGTCCAACTTTAGGGGTATATCCGAGGTCAAAAGAGCTTCAGTTCATTGCCCCGAAACAGGTGAAAATCTGACTCGAATCTCTTTATTTTATCATTAGAAATCACATTTTTTAGGATCTTCGTTTTACGGGATGTTTGTTCATGTTGTTAGCTTTCTTTTATGTTGTGAATTTTGGACAGTATATAGTCTATGATCCATGATCATTGTTCTGTTTTGTATTAAGCTATGATTATGGAAGTTAATCCCTCCCTCTTAGATATATATTCAATAGACCTTATATCTATAGCCAAGGTAAAAACCAAGGTTAAAGAATGTATTTGAACCCTGTTTTGAGATCTGTACAAAGATTGAATTTATTTTAATTTTCGTGTTTTAGACGTTGAGCTTCAAAACTGTTTTCTTTTCATGATTACATGAATTAGTTTTGTTTCTTTTACTCCAGATAGATGATCATGTGATAAGAGTTTTCAGTTCATGTTTTTCAATACAGAAAACTTGTTTTAAAAGATATAGTTTTGTTGTGTTTTAGTTTTTTTTTTTTAAATGATGAGCAGATCATGTTGTTTTGTGAAGAATGTAATTTTTGATTGTGCAAATGTCTCAAATGCAGCTTGCCTCTTCTTTCCTATACCCCATAAAAAATATGAGTTTTAAAAATTCTTTATTAATTCTATTAGTATATATATATATATGTGCGCGCGCGCATATGTTGTTTTGTGAAGAATGTAATTTTTGATTGTGCAAATGTCTCAAATGCAGCTTGCCTCTTCTTTCCTATACCCATAAAAATATGAGTTTTAAAATTTCTTTATTAATTCTATTAGTATATATATATATATGTGCGCGCGCGCATATGTTGTTTTGTGAAGAATGTAATTTTTGATTGTGCAAATGTCTCAAATGCAGCTTGCCTCTTCTTTCCTATACCCATAAAAATATGAGTTTTAAAATTTCTTTATTAATTCTATTAGTATATATATATATATATGTGCGCGCGCGTGCGTGTGTGTGGCATGTGTAAATTTGAAGTACTGTGACTTGGTTATTCATGTTGGCATGTGCTCAAAATATATGTGATTTGGTTATATTTAGTTGGTCGCCTGCTGCAAAAAATGTGTCTTGTCCGACGTTTCCATCTTCTTGTTCCAGAGTGGTATATTTATTGTATGATTTTGCTTGGTTTATTTATATATTAAATATCATCTAAAGTTAAATCGTCTTACTAATCTCTTTTTCCTTTCTCTGTTATACATGTACACTGGGGAGGGGAGCGCGTTTGGAGTTGCGATATGACTCCATCTCTATCCAAATTAGAGAAGCGACCAATATATGCATTTTAGCTCGTCTAGAATGACTTTCTCCTCCCAAAAGAAAATCTCGCACTTCCTCCTTATCTCAAAACTTTACATTTTTATGCATACATATATGTTGTTATCGTTGACTAACGATTTGTACATTTTTTTGCACTTATATTTGTGTTTGTTTCAATTTATATTTGAATTTATGCAAACTAACGAACTAAGAATGTTAGCAAGACATAGTCACTCACCTTCCCCTCATTTAGATATTGGGTTTGGTATATTAATTTGGCTTAGAATAATGCCCTTTAAATTAAGTTCATATTGTTGCTTAACTCGTTTGTTGGTTTGAGAAAGAATAATTTTGCAAAGAAGTTAGACCATTTTTGTCACGACCCAAGGGTACACCCTAGATGTAACATGGCGTACAAGACCCCAAGAGGCCTCATACAAGCCACTTAGCATATCATAACATAAGATAATAGAAATGAGCGGGAATTTAAAACATTTTCAACAATATCGAAGTCTTTATAAAATGAGTGGAAGTCTAACATCATTGTCTCAAACCATCCAACATAAGAATAAATCTTGGGACACAGCCGATACAATAGTTCTAAAATGAAATGAAAGACATAAAGGGAAAATGGTGGTCAAATCCTCGAATGCAATGAGGACTCACCAAATCTTCAATCCTTGCTCTACTATGATCCTAGCCACGAGTGTCACTACAACAAAAACAACTTATAGCGGTAATAAATATAGACATTAATAAAAAGTGCTAAAGTCTTTACTGGCATTAGTTAAGTGTCATTAGAACCAATGTTGCTAAAGACTTTAGGGACATATACAATGAGTGTTAATTGCTGCTAAAAATACATATTTAACAGCAATTAAGTTATTGTCGTTAATTAATTACCGCTAATGATCATTTTTTATGTAGTGTGTGAGAATCAATATCATTGGACCCTACATTTTGATAAGAAATGTAGGCAAGAGTATGTGCTAGTACAAATGTACTAAATATGATGGCAATAATAAACATCAATGTAGTCATAATATAAGCATTAGTCAACATAAGACAATATCCATAAGCATAAGAGATAACAACATAAGTCATAAGCATAATTAATGCACATAAATCATCATAATGTAAGAGGAATACTTCTCAAGTGACCTCAACTTATCCTTAGTCAAGACTTGGGTCATCCACCTCGGGTCATACATATCAAGGAAGGCAACTCAAGCAACAATCCAAGCTAATCTATCTTTACAACAAGTAAATCTCATATTAAAACATGCTTACAATACTCCCTTGAAGTAATCTTGTTTCATCATAACTATGCTACTTTGATTAGAGACTAGTCCGTCTTTAGATACTTCTACTATTCATGGAAGGCATATCATCTTACCAATAAAAAATAATTTATTACTCATGAATGGTTACAATTTACCAATTCAAGGCTACCAAGGAAAAACACCTCATTATGCTAGACCAAGCTATCATGGAAAGCACCTTTCTATGCAAGTCCAAGCTACTCAAGGAAGGGTACTGTTTCTCAATCCAAGCTACCAATGAAATGGTTTGGCCTTACCAAGTCATGCTATCATGCAAGCATCCTCTCATTCTAATTCAAGCTAACCATTGGAAGGGTACTATTGCTCAATCCAAGGCTATCCACGAGATCAACTAACTCAAGCTACTATGCATGGTCTTGTCTCACCAAGTCAAGCTATTCATGATGGGATATCATATCACTACTTCAAGCTATCATAATTCATACATGCTTTGATTCATTTTAGGTGAGCAAGCATTTCAACCTAGAATCATTCTATGTAAGAAAACCTTTCACATTATTCATTCATGCATACATAGAGTAGATCACGTGGGTAAATCCTTCAACAACAATTCTATCGACAAATCAACAATCATCATATAGCTTTATTCTCAAAGCCCCACTAATTATAATTCAATATATAAGCTTCACTCTAAAAGTTCTACTAATCATCATTCATCATACATGCCTTAGTCTCAAGACAATTCTAATCTCAAAGCCTACAAGTCATAGTTCATCATATATACTTGATCTCAATCAATTCATGTCTACATGCTTTACCCTTAAGCAATTCATATCTATATGCTTCAATCTCAAGAAATCTATAATGTATATCATCAATCCTAGAAGATTACATCTAAATCCTCAATTTCTCCTTTCATGGCATATAACCCATTTACATCAATTATAGGTTAGAAACATGGGTTAGGCATGGGTACATGTAAATTCATCCTATAAACATGTAATTCTATTAATTCAATAATAAACAATCATAATCCACTCAATTAGATCAATACCCATAATATTAGAAGAAACCCTAACTAGAATTGGGGAATTCTTCTTCTAAATTAGGGAAATCATGGGGGCTCCATGGATAAAAAGTCATCATAACTCACTAAAAATCCCACAAAATCTTGAAGATTGAAGACTTCACTTGACCCTAGCTTCAAATCTTCCTTCTTCTTCCACCTTCTAGTGAGAGAATATTTGAGAGAGGATTTTTGGGATTTCTTTGGGGTTTTGAAATAATCACTTAGAATGAATGAATTTAGGGGTCTAAAATACTTATATAGGTGGTGTAGTCTTGGGTAAACCGACACCACTTTAATCTAATTAAGACCGGAAAGTCCCATTGTGTCCTTAAAATAACCGCACAGTCCTGGCCCGCGAGACCCCGCTGACAGACCATGGATGGACCTATCATTCGTCGTAGTCAAGCATAGGTGGATTCAGAGACTTTTTGGTCGACCTACGGTTCCCCTAGCCACGAGTCATAGACCCATCGACTGAGTGTGGGTCTTGGCGGGGTTACTGCCTTAGGGAGTTCTCTTGGTGCCCATCCACGGAGCCATCTACCACACGTGGATCCACCCACGAGCCATGGTTGGTCTTTGTGAGGTGGCACCTTAAAGTTCTAACATGTTATGCCCTCTATCTCGAATTCGGGGTGTTACATTATCTCCCCCTTGGGAACATTCGTCCTCGAATGGTATTCTAGGCACCCCTTAAAGGAAACGACTCAAGACTAGCAGTCTATCATGCATGCAACTCATCTAAATGCACACAATCAAGGAGGAAACATCGACTCCAAGCTAAACATGTTCAATGCCTCACATTGAAGGAAGGAACTACATCTAACAACCAAAAATGCATGAAATTTGAACCTCTCTCATGTTCAAGGAGGAAGTATCATCTCCAAGCTAAACACATGCTCAACACAATCTCATGGAGCCTTTATGCAATTTATACTCATAGCATACATCCAAGGAGGAATCTCTCAACTCCAAGCTAAGGCATGTTCATCAATTCATCTCATGAAGTCTATAGGCAATTCATGCTCAATGCACTACAACATGAGGAAAATCAAACCCATAAACTCATTTTCTTTTAAAACTTAAGCTTTTTCATGAACATGCATAACATAAAGAAATCATGGGAACATCTAAAACAGATATGACTTCACAACACTTCATAAAATATGCAAATCATGAGGAACTGTTTATCTCAAGCTAGAGGAGGAGTCGAATGAAATGATGAGGATAATGGGACTTCATAACAGCCTCGGCCTCCCAAGTATCACCCTCAACTAAATGACCCCTTTCTAACACTTTCACGGAAGCAACTTCCTCACTCCTTAATTTCTTAACTTGCCGGTCTAAAATCTCAATCGCTACTTCTTCAAAAGAGAGATTCTCATTAACTCCCAACCCTTCTAAGGGATCTATGAATGTTGGATGTCCAACACACTTCATTAACATAGAGACATGGAAAACCAGATACACTGATGCTAACTCATTAGGCAACTCTAGCTCTTAAGCAACCTTACCAACATGTCTCAAGATCTCACATGGGCCTAGAAAATGGTGACTAAGCTTCTCGTACTTCCCAAACCTCATTACACTCTTCTTGGGTGAGAACTTCAAGTAAACCCAAATCATGAACATTAGGAACACACATTGACCTTTCTATCTAAGCACACCATCTCCCCTTTGGGAGCCAACCTAAATGGGCTTTCTAAGCACCGCTTATTTCAATTCAACTAAGGTTAGATCAAAACATTACTAAACATTCACCCCCGTCATACAAGACGATGCTAAGCCATAGTGAACTATACTACTACCTTTTAGAGGAGTCTATTAACATAAAACATCAAGAAATTATCTAAACACCATATTCCTCCAATCCATACATGACATCGGAGCATTGGCCAAATCAATGACATCCCCAACACTCATAATGTCCATATCGGGTTCTACAATCAATCAAGACATAATTAAGAGTACGAAAAACTCCTACCAAGGATAACATCAAGACCTAGTATATTAAGTCTATCAAGTCACCAAAGACAAAGCAGTACCAGATTCTAATAAAGCATAAAACACATACTGGTAGTCACATTTGGGGGACACTCTTGTTCACCTCTAGCTTAGAGAGAAGAGAACCTATTTTTCCTTGGAGCATTCGCACCCGAACCACTAGGAGGAGATTGCTTAACCTCTTTTCTCAACCTTTGCCATTGGACAATCCCTCACTTTGTGGCAACTTTCACCACAACTAAAGCAACCCTCTATGCCGGCTAAACACCTACCCTTATTTCTCTTTCCACATCTAGTACAAGTAGGACATAGGGATTCACTACTCATTCCTTGCGGTTTAGGGTTAGACACCCTATCTTCATTATACTTAGGAGAATCAGAGGAACCTTGCCCGAAAAACCTTTGTCGATACTTAGGATGACCATGTCTATCGGTCCTTGCATGGAAGGAATTATCATCATCATTTCTAGACCTTTTTTTCTCCCTAGATCTCCCTTTTAGTTTCTCCTCTTCAATCTTTTGAGCAGGAGCCATAAGGCGAGCAATATCCATGTCACCAATGAGCATGGCGGTATGACATTATTTCACCACTAAATCAGGCACACCCGTCACAAACTTACTCATTCTCGACCTAGAGTCGGCCACTAGAGATGGAGCATATTGTGAAAATTGAGTAAACCTCAAAGAATAGTCCTTAACACTCATATTACCTTGCCGAAGGTTAATAAACTCAAGCACCAAAGCCTCTCTCATCTCAAAAGGAAATAACCTATCAAGAAAAGCAGTTTTGAACCTTTCCCACTCTATGGGACCCATTCCTACCGGTCTTTCTTCTTTACATTGGTTGAACCAAACATGAGCAACCCCTTTAAGTTAGTAAGCAGCCAATTCCTCCTTCTCCACGGGAGTAACTCCCATAATGTCCAACACCTTATGGACCTCATCCATGAACTTTTGAGGATCTTCCTCAAGATTTGAACCATAAAATTCCAGAGGGTTCATCCTTGTAAAGTCTCCCATTCTTGACGTTGTCATACCCACATTTGGGTTCAAGGGGACTACCACATCTATATTGGCTTGTGCCGTCACGACTTGAGCCAATACATGGGAAGCCGATCTAAATTCCGCATTTGTTACATTCTCATTCAAAGGGTCAATCGACGCTTGTGGAGGAGCTTGGGGAGGAACTTCTTGATTCATATTGTCTTCCTCATTCCTTCTAGCATTAGCCCTTGTAGTAGTCATATCCTATAGACCATCGGGTAAGAAAGATGAGTCTGAGATATTGAATCATTTAGGGCTTTGTTTTGATAGTATAAGTGTCCTCAAATGCCTATTTTATGCTTTAAAATGATGTTAAAGTGTTGATTTGCAGGTATGAAGGCTAAGGAGAAAGAAAAGGACACTAGTGGGTAAAAAGGAACTAACAAGATGGAGAAGTGAAGAAAATTAATCTTGGTGATTGCCAAGACTACTCAACAAACTGTCGAGTGGTTCTTTAGCTCGCCTAAAGTTCCAACGTGCCAGCCCTCGGAAGAACCAACTTGGCGACAGGAATGGGCAGTCGATGAATCGCCAAATGACTCCGCGATGGCAACCTTGATCGCTCAAACTTAAAGGACCTGGAGGACTGATGGATAATGCAAATTAGTGATGAAAGGGAGCAAAGGGCGGATCGCTGACCTGTTCGGCGAGACACGACTTATTTTTCCCAATGGCCATTCAGGCCAAAAATTGGACAACTATAAATTGAAATTTTAAATGCAGAGACTGGAGTTTTGATCCCAAAGTTTGAAAGTTAGAGTTTTCTCTTAGTTTTTGAGTTTCCATTGTAGACTTTGAGGATTTCTAAGCTTAACTTTGGGGATTTGCAAGTGGGTTTTCGAACATAATCAATTTAGAGTATTGTAAAAGGCTTGGAGAATTTTACCCAGCTGATGACTAATCTAGTTGGTAATTGTTTTTATCTTTTTATGATGCTTAGCTAAAATGCCAATTCTTGGTTGTGATCATGTGATTATTGGTCGAATTAGCTTATGGGTATTGTTATTTACTGATTTAAATGCTTAATTGAAGTGGGTTTAATCATTAGTTGTGTTTTAATCGATGAGTCGTAGTTGCAAATGGAATTCTAGCTTAGAGTTCTAGGCTTGCTTGAGAAAGAAGTTTTTAGAACCAAAGCCTTTGATTAATGATTGTAGTTGTTGGATTGATATGGGTTCAACTCGAGAGAGTGAATTCTTAACTTGATTCTACCTATATAGCTCGAGAAAGTAGGTGTATCAAGGTTTGGGGCTATTTATATTGATAATGTTGTTGAGGTTTGAGAGAACTCACTTGAATCATTATAGTTGTTCGAGAGAAAATTGTTGCACTTGCAGTCTAGCCTACACATTGAGATTTAGCAATTCATTAGTAATTTCAATTACACATATAGCGAAATTGGCCTATAATTGATCACATCTCGACAATTCCTCTTAATATTGTTGTTTCCTCTATTTTCCTATTTGTTTTAGCTATTAATTGCAAATCCAAACCTCCCATCTGACATTCGTTGTCAACCCCCTTGACTTGTTTGTATGTTTTCAATAATTTCTATTCCTATAACCGCTTAGACCACATTTGTACTTCGTAATTGAATTCGAACATTGTACCACTCCCTGTGGGTTCGATCCCAACTCTTCATTAGGTTTTATACCACATAACTATCATCTACACCTAGAATTGGAAGTGGTGTAATCTGAGCGTTAATCAAAATGGTGCCACTGCCGGGGAACGGTGTTTAGAATTTTATTATTGAAGTTGAATTGTGATATTCTTGTGTTGTAGCTGAATCAACTACTCTATTTTGTGCTTGTGTTGATTTGTTTTGAACAAAACAAGAAATGAGTGTGAACGGGAGTAATGGCAGCCAAGTTGGCCACCAAGAAGATATTGGAAATCTGAATTATGTGAATGACCCAATTCAATTGGGTGGTGTTGGTGCAATACGTCTACCTTCTGTTGAGGGGAATGTTGTTTTCCATGTCACTAGCACAATGCTACAACTCCTCCAAATGAAAGAACTATATAGAGGGCTGGCCCATAAAGACCCCATGAGCATATTTGGAACTTTGTGGACGTATGTGGTCCTTTCTCGTTCAAAAACATATCACAAGAATCAGTTCATCTTCAGTTGTTCCCATTCTCTTTGATGGGTGAAGCTACCGAATGGTTAGCTGATTTACCGAGGAACTCCATCACTAATTGGGATGAACTTACAGCAGCGTTCTATGTAAGTTTCTTTCCCCCATCAAAGATGATAACGCTCAGAGATAGTATCCAAGGTTTCAAATGCTTGGAGGGTGAACCAATCTACGAGACGTGGCTGCGATTTGAGAAGCTGGTACTTCAATGTCCGACTTTGATGTTGTCTTTGGTATGAATGGGTTGCATTATGGTTATGTTTATGTTTATTTGATGGTAGAACCTGACTTAGTCATGATGAGTTTTGGGCTATGTTGATAGGTTTGATGAATAGGGTGTTTAAGTAATGGCTAGAGGTGTTGAAGGAGTAGACTCCTCAAAAGGGTAGTAGTGCAACTTACCATGGTTTAGAATCATCTTGTGTGATGGACGTGAAAACTTTGTGATAACTTGATCTGACCTTAGAGTTGAAAGAAATGGTGCTTACAAAGTTCGTATAGGCTTACTCCCAAGAGGGAGATGATGTACTTAGATAGCAAGGTCGTTGAGTGTTCTTAATGTTCATGATTTGGGTTTGGGAAAGTTTAGTCCCCGCTTTGTAAAGCCCTTATGAGATCTTAGACCGGCAAGTTAAGAAATAGAAGAAACAAGGAAGTTTCTTCCATAAAAATGTTGAGTGATATTTTAGTGAGGGTTTTTAGTTGAGGAGGCTACTTGGGAGGCCTAGGGCCAATAAGATGTCCCGATATCCTCATCCTTTTTCCTTGTATTCCTCATTTAGCATTGAGATGATGAGTTCCTCATGGTTTGTTCTTTATGTGTAGTCATGTGTGTTTTAGATGTTTCCATGATTTCCTTATGTGGTGCATGTTCATGAAAGTTTATGTTTTGAAAGAAAATGAATTATATGATTGTTTGTTCCTCGTGTTGTTGTGCATTAAGTATGAGTTGCCTATATGCTCCATGAAATGAATTGTTAGACATGCTTTAGTTATGCTTTTTGATAGTAAATTGCACATAGCCTCCATAAGATAGTGTTGAGCATGCCTTGAGCTTGGAGAAGGAAGTTCCTCCTTAAAAGATTAGAAATTTGAGACTTCATGCATATTGGTTGCTAGGAATAGTTCCTACTTTCCTTGAGGTGCATTGAGTATGTTTAGTTTGGAGTGATGTTTCTTCCATCGTTTTGTGCATTGTTATGATGTTGCATGCATGATGGGCTGCTAGTTAAGAGTTGTTTCCTTTAAGAGATGCCTAGAATGCCATTCGAGGACGAATGTTCCCAAGAGGGAGAAATTGTAACCCCCCGGAAATTTGTAGGCTAAACTAGAGCTAAACATGAAGGTTAGAGTCAAGGAAGGAAGGCAAGAGCAAAGGTAACAGGCCAAGGGCCAAGGCACTGCCCATGACCATGAGGGCCTTCACGACCCGTGGTGGTCACCACGCCCAGTGGTGCCACACGTGGTGGTGAGTCAATACGCCTCTAAGGCTACCCCAAATTGGACTTCTCCACACGAGCCACTTCACAACTCGTGAAGCCTTAGATGGCTCCACGGAGTGGCCATGGTCATGCCTTGTTACATGAAAGTTGAGTGAGGGTAGCTTTGCCACTGCCTCAAGGCCCACGAGAGGGACCACAGCTCGTGGTAAGATCCACAGCTCGTGGAGCCCTTCGTGAAGAAGCCTTAGGATTTTGGGGCTTAAGGCATGGTTGCCTAGACACTGCCCCATGGTCCATGAACGGGTCCAAGGCTCATGGGGACTCATGTGGTCTCTAGGCAAGGCAGGTCACTATAGTTGAAGGTTAAATAAGTCTTTTCCAATTTTAGTCCAATTAAATCAAAGTCGTTTTGGGTAAGTCTAGGACCACTATATAAGTCATTTTTAAGTAAAAACTCACCAAACTAAGTCATATTTTCAAAAACCCAAATCAATTCCCCAAAGTTAATTCTCTCAAATATTCTCTCTCTAGAAAGTGAAGAAGAAGAAGAAGTGGGTCAAGCTAGGTCAAGTCAAGTCTCCATTTTTTCAAGCTTGGTAGGCTTTGTAATCATGGTATGATGGCTTATTCATTCATGGAGTACTTTCATCCATGAAGCCCCCATGTTTTCCCCAATTTAGAAGAAAAATTCCCTAAGTCAAACTAGGGTTTCTTCTAATGTTCTGGGTTATGATCCAATATAGTGGATTATGATTGTTTATGATTGTTTATGATGGAATTACATGTTCTTAGTATGATTATCATGTATTCATGCTTAACCTATGATTCTAAGGTGAATTTGACATAGTTGGGTTTTATGCCATGAACAGGGGAAGTTGAGGGTTTAGATGTAATCTTCTATGATTGATGAATTGCATTATAGATTTGCTTTGGAGGGAAGCATATGGACTTGAATTGCTTAATAGTAAAGCACATAGACATGAATTGATTAAAGATCAAGTGTGCATGATAAATTATGATTTATTAATGCTTGAGATTTAACCTATATGATGATATATGATTAAAAATTGCTTAAGAATGAAGCATGTGATTAGAATTTCTTAAGATCTAGGCATGTGCGATGATTGTGAGAAGTAATGCTTTGAGAGTAAGGCTTGTAATTATGAATGTTAATTGCTAAGGATTTGGGAGTAAAGATAATATGATGAACTATAAATGTTAAGACTTTGAGAGTGAAGCTTATGTGCTTGATGAATGGTGGATAGGATTGTATTGGAAGGATTTACCCACATGACCTATATTATGAAGATATGCATGTTATTATGAAATCCATGTCTAATGCTTAAATTCAAGATGTGTTGATTGATAGTAGGGCTTGAACCTTGAAAGGGCAAGTTGATGGAGTTGTGCATGTTTTCATGAAATCTATGTAAATGCTATGAGTACACTTTGAGAGTGAAGTGTTAATGAATATGTTGTTGTTGTGGGCTGATTGAAAGGTTATTCTCATGAACTCATAATAACAATGATGTGAAAAGTTTTCTCACATAATGAAGATTCTAGGTTGAAAGTCTTTCTCACCTAATTGAATCAAATATTTACATGTGGACATGAACGGTGAAAGGTTTTCTCACCCATGATCCAAGAGCTATCCCCATGAACTAAATAGGACTGATTGTCAAGGAAATACTTCCATGAAATATGACTTAAGACAAGACTTAATACGTACTCTGTGGGATTAATGCTTAGCACCGAGTGGATATTGATATGAGATGGAATCCCTCACATCAATAGAGGCCAGGTTTCTGGAAAGCAATTTCTTGAGATGGAAGCCCTCACGTCAGTTGAGGCCGGGTTTGTAGTAGAAATCTTTGTATCCCATAAACTACGTGCCTCATAGGTTATTTAGCTAATGCATCCACCTAAACTAATAGACCATGGTTCTACCTTAGGCATGTAGGACAACCCTTTTTCGGTGTGGGTAACACTGGGTGATCATGTTATAGCTCACATAGTCTCATGTCGGTTACGTCTTATTCCCACAACAAGAACATTAACATGAATAATGAACTAAGGTTACTTCAAGGAAGTATTATAAGTATGTTTTGCTATGAGGTTTAGTTGTGTGATGTATGCTTAGCTTGGATTGTTGCTATAGTTTCTTTCCTGGATAAATTTGACTAAAGGTGAATGTTCCCTTGTCTATGAGAAATAAGCTAAGGATGATATCAAAAAGATGATGAATATGAATGAGGGCCTAATTTGGTTTGTTTAGCATGGGTGAGATTTATAGGGTCTTATCCATGCATTGCACAAGCATTCTTTGAGGTTACTTATGAAGTGTTCCTCTTATACTATGTTGATCTAGGTGCATTGAATATGCTTATGATTTATGTTATTGTCTATTGTGCCTATAACTTATGCCTTGTGTTGATGTCTCTTATGATTATGGTATATGTCATATGTTGACCAATGCTTACATTATGCTTATGTTGATGATTTATGCTATCCATCATATTTAGTACATTATTGTACTAACGCATACTCTTGCCTAGATTCTTATCAAATGTAGGGTTCGGCAATATTGACTTTCATCCCCGTGTCTTGGTTCATAGTAGATCAAGAAGAGAAGTTTTGGTGAGTCCTCATAACATCGAGGACTTGATTACCCTTTCATTTTATGTCTTTATTTCATGTTGAGAACTATTGTATGGGCTGTGTCCCAAAGATATTCATGGTTTAGATGGTTTGAGACAAGTGTAAGACTTCCACTTCATTTTATGAAACTTTGATTGTATTGGAAAAATGTTTTAAATTTTCGCACTTTTCTATCATCTTATGTTATGATATGCTAAGTGGCGTGTATGGAGTCCTTCGAGGTTCTATACGCCTTGTTACATCTAAGGGGTACCCCTGGGTCGTGACAAAAAATGGGGTACTCATTAGACATCATAGGCCGGTCCAACATAGAAAGATCGAATATCTAAAAGTGGCTCGATAATACAAGCAATACAAGGGAAAATTAATACAGACTAACCAAGTGATGGAGAAAAATTTATCATAACAAGACTCAAACGCAAGATACACACAAAACCCCAAATAATCAACACACTCAAAGTCCAATTCATGCAATGATACAGTGTAAAGCTCCTATGTCAAGATGAAACATCAATCCACCTATAATGATACCAAAAGCTTAATCGAAATCTAATAACCCAGATAGAGGTATGCACGGGCCAATCGGGATGGTACATCGAGCTTACCAATAACGTAAGTATATGTATTAATGGGCGGCCTGGATGTTACTTTGCGCTTATCAACAATGTAAATATAAATGATACATTGTAGGATAAGCTTAAACCAATGGGCCGCCCAAAATAATACATCGAGCTCATTGTCAAAGTGTAAGAAGCTAAAATGTGCGATAAGAAAAGTAAATAGGCCCTCTTTACCACATTTAAGCCAAAATTGGTCTCACAAACTTCCAACTCATTAAGGTCCGTTTTATTTCCCAAAGCCAAGTCATTTTCATCAGAAATCATGTAAGTAATAGCTCGTCAAAAGGCATTATAACACTCAAATCATATCAAACACATAAAACTAGGAAAAAATACATGTCACACCACAAGAGTATTAACCTAGTAATCCTGCCAATCCACACCTATGGCCTCAGGCCCAAAAGTTAAACAAACAAACAAAATCACACAAGGACCCAAGCCATCAACCAAATCAATCAAACACAATACAATCCTAAGATTCACGCCATCTAAAAGGATAGTCTAAGGATAGTCACCTTAACTAAGGATTCTCCAACTAAAACCTAAGCTAAACAACCCAACCTATGGCCCTAACTATTCAAGGATTAGTAAAGCACAATAGACCCAAAGGGTTAAACCTAAATCATGTAATACTACTCAAATATAATTAGTGTTGCTAAGACAAGTCTAAGGAAAGAAAGAAATAACATACCTTAAGGTCGAAAACCACACATGAACAATAAATCATGCATTTTTTCCTTCTTGAGAGCCTCAAATTGTTGCAAAACTATCAAGAACACAAAAAGCAAATTAATACGGATCCAACGTTACCCATATCATTAACCCCAATTCCAAATCAGAATTGGGTCAAAAATTGACCCTCTAATCAAAGAAACAGAATTACAAAAATAAAACCGCCATTATTTCTTCCCAGAATAAAATTACATTCCCAAAAGATGGGCGAAAACGAGACTCAATTCAGACCTCAAATGGCCAAATTACCAAACTTTAAAGCTTAAAAACAAAGAAATTTGAGGTCGGAAATGAATTTGAATTAGGAAATTAAAGTCATATGAGTGTAGAGGAGAGGGAAAGGAAAAGCATAACCATAGTGGTTGAAACTCATCAAGAATTTCTCCAAAATGCCCTAAGTCGAGCTCTAATGAGTTGGGTCTCAGGTTTGAACAAAAAACGAGGAGAAATTGGGTTAAATCCCAGCGGTCTTCGCAAAAGAGGACAAATGTTCACAAAAGCGAACATCTCTTAAGCTAACATAGGCTACACATAAGTGAACCCTCTTAAGAGGCACCATTTGCTTAAGTAAGCCTATGGTCGATTAAGTGGCCTTCACAAAAGCCAAGGGTTTGTTGCTTAAGTGAGCCATGTCCTACAGCTTCCCTTCGCTTAAGTGGCCCTTGATCTTTTAAGCCAACATTCTATAAGCGATCAATGGTTCACAAAAGCCTATGCACGAGATATATGATTTTCAGTAAAAAGGTTGAGTGTCCAGAAACTTCAAACAATCCCTCGGAATTCATTCGGCATCAAAACGAAGAAAACCAAATGTGCAAACCACTTCGAAACAAATTTCCAAACTCAACAGAATCAATGAAACAACCAATAGAGGTTGTATCGTCAAAATGTTGACCAAAGTCAATAGTTTAACATAGAAAACAAGAAATGCCAAAAGCTAAAAACTAACCCTAACACCCCAGGATCTTAACCAAAGGTCATTCCAGACTAAACTCGACATTGCTGATCTAACTGCACTGATGGAATTGGATTCTAAGAACATTTTGCCAAGAAAGTGGACCAGCATCAAACCTTAAGGAAAACTTATAAGCTAAATCACCTAATTGCACAAACTTCAAATGAAGTCATCTAAACCCAAACACATCATCATAGTAGACCAAAATAACCCTTCTAGAGCTGACGAAACTTACACAAATGCCATCCGAAATCAGAATCTCTGGATGTTGACTGAAGTCAACTCTTCCAAGCATTAAGCTTCCAAAACTTAAAACTCACAAAAAACTCAACTGAACACCTCGAAAAGCGTGCCACCAACCCAATAGCACACAAAATCAATAAGAAAGCTACATAAAGGGGCAAAATAGGAAAAAATGCATAAAACACATAAATGGCCCTGAGGGTCATTACAAATTGGTGAGGGCTATAAGGCTCCACAATGAGATCATCATTTTGTATCAAACTACTAATACTTGAATGAAGGCCTATAAGGAAATCTCTCTAGGAATTAGACTATTTTTCACAATCATCAATATGTATCTATTTTTCTTTGTAGCATTTCCATATTATGAAGGTTATACACATTCACTTGTTTCAATAACTTGGGAGCGTCAACAAAGCCAAAACATTTTTCCATCTTTTCTCCAGATATCTGCCACATTCACACACCTTTTTAGGGTAGGGTGACATGGTAGTAGATCTCAAAATACTCATACTTTTTCTCAAGCACTTATGTTTTATGAAGTGTATATATCCTTGAGGCCATGTTAGATGCTTGCAAAGACTAGATCCGCCAAAGAAAATTTCTCTCCATGAGCCATCAAGCTTACAACTTTGAAGACCTTAGCATGAACAATATCAACCTTCTAATTAGGAAGAAAAAACTTGCAAAGTGAATATGCAAGAAAAGACGCTAGATATGTTTCATCCCTAAGTGATTCTTCCATGCCTAGCTCCACGAAAAGAGCATTCTTCTCTTCGGTTTAAGGTAAAAAAACTCATGTGAATATTCCACGAAGAATCATGACTCATACTTGGCTTCGTCCAATTCATAAACATCCTTGGTGAAGAATCAACATATTTTCTCAATTCCCTAACCTAGAACATTGTCCATACCCAAAAGGAGACTTCGTCGATGACACCTTTTGTAAGTTGATAGAATGCCGAAAAAAAGTATGAGCAGCTTCCTGGGAGAAAAGACTTCCCTGGTCATCTACATATGTCAACTCATTTGGCTTAGGGTATAAATTCATCATAGAAGGCCTCCAATAGCTCTTAAACATATATAACTCTTCCGATGACGGTAGAGACTGTATGGGTGGATGGACGCCAATTCTCTCAAAAGGTGTAGAGAATATTTTTGTTATGGTCATATGTGAACATAATATCTTAAACCTCACCAAATGCAAAAGGAGGAACACGCCAACTGCTAAGATTCTAATCACATAGAGGAGGGATGGAAACAACAACATTTTTATGACGGAAAAACTTCAAGAGGTGAACTTTTTTAGTTGTGAATTTGCTAGAGAAATTGTCTATGGTGTCCTTCATTTCTGTTTACGACCACTGTCGAAGATTATGAGAAGTATCCAGAAGCTTTCTAACAAGTGGGAAGGCGTCAATGACCAGAACATGAACTTTCAAGGTGAGAACTTTGGCACACAAATGTTGCTTATTCTCCACGATCTCTAGGAAAGGGTATGTAACCTATATCGGTCAATTAAATCCATTGTTACTTCTGGATATTTTATTGCACAACGTGGGTCTGAAAATAAAATGGGGATTACTTCGGTGAAAACACAATTGGAGAAATCAAAAGACGAGCAAATATGAAGTTGAGTGCAATATTAAAAATCAAAACTGTAGCAATGGTAGAAAAAATTGTTGCAAATATTTGCTACATTGTTGTTCCATGTTTCTAGTTTCAGAAAAATTCAACATCTTGTGATTTTTATTTTTCAAGAATGAGATATGAATTTTACACAACAATCGCACAAAATCTGACCATAAAAAATGGGTTCAATATTAAATATCAAAATGCTAGCAATGGAAGAGGAATTTGGCTGCAAATCTTTGCTATATTATAGTTCCATATTTGTAATTATGGAAATTACAAACGACTTGCGATTTTAATTTTTCTACAATTAGATACTAGTTTTACACTACAAACATGCAAACTTAAACCATCAAAAATGGGTTACTGCTAAACAAGACTTAAAGCTACCTGAGAAAGTACAGAGTATACTCTTACTCTATGCTTTTGAAATATGATGGAGGATACATTACTCATTTTAATAAAATCGAGCAGCGTTGGAGCTTAACGGTTAAACACACTCGGGCAACTTGCCTTTGCATCATCTGAAAGTTTGTGTGACGAAAATCCTTTGTGCATTGGAGAGGATTATATTGAGATTATGGTGAAAGATTTATAATCCTTGCACAAGGAATGTTATGGTGAAACTGGAAGAAGAAACTCTGATTGGGGTTGATTGATATAGTGGCAATTTTTTAAACCACACCAATATGGAAAGGATGAACCAAAGATTTATGAAATGAAGTACACCTTAATCAGATTCATTAATTGACTTAGATACCAAAGAAAATTTAATATTCTTTTTATTTGGTTCAAAAGCTCTAATTAATTTTGTTGTTTTCTGATTTCTTGCGACAAAGGTCACAAGAAAAAATATTATCATTAAATAGACCCATCTATTTCAAATGATATAGAGGTGTCACATTGTAGTTGAGAAAGAATGTTGTTTTAGAATAAATATTAGAATCACTGCAAACAAATCATTTGTAGTGGTCTAGCAAGAATGCGGTGACAAGAAACAAATATTTTTGAAGGGTCTAAAATTAAACACATTCATGAAGATTTGATCTCGTCCACAAGTTTCGTCAAGTCTTCACACCAGAGGTTTCATAAATGAAAACACATTCATTAAGAATTCAACTCTCGCCATCAAGTTTCGGCAAGCCTACACTTTGACTAGTCTCAAAAAATGAAAATACATTCCTGAATACTTCATGTATTGTCATCAAGTTTCAGTAAGCCTACAAGTCGACAAGTCTAAAACAAACAAATTCATGAATACATAAAGTCTCGTCGTCACGTTTTTGCAAGCCTACACGTCGACAAGTGTTGAAGTAAGGTGCATTTGTAGGCACCTAAATTTAATTGGATTAAAATTCATACAAAATTTTGAATTAAATCCATATGCATTTGGGTTGAATGAATAATTTGGGCTTTACAAATGAATAAGTTCATTTTATTGAGTTCAACTCCAAGGTATATTCTACTTTGAAGCCCGAACTCATGACATGTGTCAAAATGACTAGGCATCCTAGACCAACAGGGTGATGCAACATGTCCAAATTATGTGGTAATCCCAGTTAAATTCAGGAACCAATCCCAATCTGTCAAGTGTCAAAATGACATCTTTTGGTCAATCATAAGCAACCTTGTCAACCGCTATAACTATAAATAGGGGATAGACATGACATTCAAGAAATTTTAAGAAGACTTCAATATAAATTCTGCAAGAGTTGGAGAAAGCTATAACACCAACTACATAGCTCTTCGAAGGAGTGGTAGATGGAGTTCTTCCCAGAGATACAGTTAATTTTTGTAATTCTTGAGTTCCTTTTAAATTTATTTATTTTTACTCGTGCAATTTAGTTTTTTTGTCTTTTCTTGCCTTTTTATTTTATACTATTATAAATTTGTTAGGTGAATCACTATTCTTTTTGTCGTTCATGTTCCTTCTATGCATTGCTTTTTAAATAAATAAAAATGTCTAAAAAAATTCAAAGCTTGGGGCGGATGAAATCGTTTTTCACATTTTTTAATTAGTATATCATTACTTTAATAATATTAAATATTGATTATAATAAACATAATAAAAGTCTAAAGAAGAAAAAAATATTTTTATTGTTAAATTTTAAAGTCCTCAGAGTAATTGTATTTTATTGAATTTCCTAATTTTTTCTTCAAATAATTTAAAATTTTCAATTGGTATTGATGCATCTTTACAATAAATTTGAGGTTCTAGCTGAATGCATAACCCTGTGTTTTCATAAGGGATCATCTTATACCGTTATAATATGATAAACGAACATCAACAAGATTTATGTAATCATAGACTTTTAAGGGGAACAAGAATCGAGGAAGTTATAAAGTATTTTAGCCACTCTTATTTAATTATATGAATGGAAAAGAGCCTCAAATACCCTTAAACTATTGCAAGTGGTACAATATTACCCTTCATCCACCTATTGGCTCCCAAATACCCCTGTCATAGACCTATTGGCTCCCAAATACCCTTGTCATCCATCTTGGGGTCCAATATTGACCATTTTTATAACTAATTATCATTTAAATAATTTAATTTTTTTAAATGCATGGTAACCATCTATTGGATACAATTTAATTACATAAATGAATTTATAAACCCACTCATTACTAATTACACCCGGCCCAAATTAACTACACCCAACCCAAATGAGCTACACCCGCCCCAAATTACATTTACGCCACCAATTAAAACAAATACACCCTTCATTTCCAACATTTAACTTCCTCTTCCAATCTTACTTCCCAAATATATTCACCTACAATCTCGAAAAGCACTACCTCAATATGCTCATGTATCACCATAAAAAAGCATGAGTGTATTGGTGATTTTTATGGTGCTACAGGTGTATTTAGGTAGTGTTTTTCGAGATTGTAGGGGAATATATTGGGGAAGAAGGTTGAAATATGAAGTGAAATGTTGGGAATGAAGGGTGTATTTGTTTTAATCAGTTAAGTAAATGTAACTTGGGGCGGTTGTAGTTAATTTTGGTTGGGTGTAGTTAACTTGAGTGAAGTGTAGTTAACTTGGGTCGAATATAATTAATAATAGGTTAGTTTGTAAATTAATTTAAGTAATTAAATTGTAACCAATTGATACTCTTCACATATTTTAAAAAACAATATTGAAATGATAATCTGCTATAAAAGTGGTCAATATTGGAACCAAAGTTGGATGAGAGGGTATTTGGGAGCCAATAGATGGATGACAATGATATTTGGGGGCCAATAGGTGGATGAAGGTAGTTTTGTACCATTTTCAATAGTTTGAGGGTATTTCAGGCCCTTTTCAGTTATATAAATAGTAGTAAAATTACCTGTGAAAATTTTCTATTTGATTACAAACTTTTTTATTTGTTTCCAAGCTATTATAAATGAATATACAAACTCTTTTCTTACAATGCATCATTTCCATAATTCTAAATTACGGTGATGAAAAAAGTTATGGGCTTATTCTTTCCTATTATAGAATCTTATCAGGAAGTTATTGATGTTTGATATATAATCTTAACAAAATACTTGTAATGACCTCCAGGCAATTTCTATATTTATGCCTCTTGTTTCTCATTTACAGCTTTCGACTAGTGATCCCAAGTAATCTATGACTTGCTAGGACTAATAGTACTGTCACCTGGTTGTTCGTTTTGGAACTTTTAAACCTTGACTGCTTTGTAGTTGATAATTGAAAATCAAACCCCTCCTCCCCATCTGACATTCGTGTCACCCCTTTTAATTTGATTCATGTCTTTTTTTGATAATTTCTATTCCTATGGCTGATTAGACCACATTTGTACTTCCTAATTGAATTTGAACACGTACCGCTTTATGTAATATTCGACCCCAATTCTTTGTTGGGTTTTATACTGCTTAGCGATCGTTTGCACGTAGAATTGGATGAGGTGTGCTTGAAACGTTAGTCAAAATAGTGTCGCTGTCGGGGAGTGGTGTTGTTTAAAATTCTTTTTGTGAAGTTGAATTGTGATATTTTTAATTATAGTTGAATCTACTTATTTTAGTTTTGGTTTTTTGTTTCTTGTGTTAAATAAAGGATGACAAGAGCGTTAACGGAAGTAATGGTAGCCAAGTGGGCCACCAAGATGATGTCGGAAACCTCAATGACGTTAATGACCCAAACATCAATGATACAGTCAATATGGGTGGTGTTGGAGCCATTCGTTTACCTCCGGCTGAAGGAAACACTATTTTTTTCACATCACAAGCACCATGCTTCAGCTCCTACAATTGAAAGGATTATTTTGGGGGGATTGCTCATGAGGATCCCTATGAGCATATCCGAAATTTTGTTGATGTTTGTGGACCGTTCTCATTTAAGAACATTTCGCAAGAATAAGTCCATCTTAGATTGTTCCCATTTTCACTGATGGGTGAAACTAGCAAGTGGTTGGCTGAGTTGCCAAGAGACTCCATCACTTCTTGGGATGAACTTACTACTGCATTCCAAGTGTAATTTTTTCCCCTTCGAAGATGATGACTCTTAGTTATAGTATCCAAGGTTTCAAACGCTTGGAAGGTGAGCCAATCTATAAGACGTGGCTGAGGTTTATAAAGTTGGTGATGCAATTCCCAACTCATGGATTGCCAAATAATGTGTTGTTGCAATACTTCTATAGGAGCCTCAATTCGGTGAACAAAGGAGTTGTTGATCAACTTGCTCCCGGTGGTATAATGCAACAAACCTATGAAGTAGCTTCCCAACTCTTTGATTGCACGACCAAGATCAACAGGGTATGGTATACTCGTGAGGACTAAGTCTCCTCTCAACTTTAGAATGACAAAGGATCATATTGAGAAAGATCAAGAGAGAGACCAAAACATGGCAAAGATGATGACACAGCTGGATATCTTGTCTAAAAATGTCATGGGTGTTGGTACGAAGAGTGTTAATGTTGTGGGTATTGGTGGAGTAAACCCCGATGAGGCCCAATTTGAAGCAATGTACAATAAGAAAGTGAACTTCCTATCCAATCAAGAAGGAGGTTATCGTGCTAACTACCCAAGATCGGGTGGAAATCAGGGTTAGAATAGAGATGAGGGCTAGACAGACCATGACAAAGATTGGCGTGATTGCAACATCACTTGGAAGAAAAGAGAGTGGGAGAAGGATATATATGTTCCTCCCTATGAGCGTTAAAAGCCCAACAATCTGAGGGTGGCCGTACGGAAGACATGCTATCTCGCTTTCTCAACAAGGTTTATGGGTTCGACAAAGTGTTGAAAGAACTGAAAGAGGATGTCTCGACTCTGAATCAGGTGGTGACCTCTCACTCAGTCTCTATTAAGCAACTGGAGACCCAAATGGGTCAAATTTTGTCACATTTGAATCCAAGACAACAAGGGGGGTTGCCTAGTGATAAAATGGCAAACCCCAAAAATGAAGTTGGAATAGGTACTTGCGTCGTGCCACAACGTAAACTAAGGCAATTTTTGGGAGGCAACCCAAGTTAATAATGCTTTAATTTTTATTTTGAATAACAGTTGTTGATTGTGCAGGTTGAAAAGTGAAGTGTGTTGGAAAATAGGAGGTTTGGCGAGCCAAAAGTCCAATCGGCGACTCGCCAAACAAGTGGCGAGCCCATTTTTGTCCACCGTTTGGACCCCAAAATTGACTAAAGGTCGTGTAAATCTCGGCAAGGTGAATTACCACTCGCCGCATCATGAGTGGTTCGGCGTGGACGACTTACACCACCAAAAGGGATGCGAACTGAAAGGTTTTAAAAGGCCAAATGGTTTAAAATTTCAAAATATTTCATATTCTCTCATTTCTTACCCCGTACACTCTCTCCTGCACTTTAGATCTTCTGTATTTTACTTCTTCATTCATTTTTGTGTGTGATCACATGCTCAGAATTGGAATACTTTGCCGCCTAGCTTTTCAAATTCTCAATTCGGTATACATGTTGGTTTTCTGAACACCGCACCTTTGATTAGTGGTTGAACTCAAATGCTTTCGGTAAATATGTGTTGATATGTGTTGGGTAATTGTTTAAATCGGTTTTTATGTGTCGGATCGCCCGTATTGTTTTTGAACTTGTGCCTAAATGCTTAAAAAGATGATTTCCCGTGTTTTGTGCAATTAATTTGATTCTAAAATGTTGGGTTGCGGTTATTTTGTATTGGGTCTAGTGGGGTAAAGTCTGAGTAACCCCAAATTGTGCCAAATGACGTAATTTTCCCAATGATGGAGCGTTTGATGTCATTCTTCAGGGAAAAAGTCGTCAAATAGCCAATTTTGGCCAAATCGGGGGAATTCTGAGTACCTCGAAGGCATTGGTCATATGGGTCTGGTATGAATTGCATAGTGTATGTGTTTGATTGTGATTTTGGGGGCTGCAGGCTTGATTTTTGGAAACGGGGTTAAAATTGGCACATTGGGAAGTTTGGCAAGCTGGGTCAAGCTCACCGAACGGTTCGGCGGTTCGCCAAAGTCCCCCTTTGATAGCCCTTAATTCTTGATTTGTCTATGTTGAGTGACCGAGTTCACTCGGTGACTCGCCGAAAGGTTCCTTTGATCACCCTTTCTGTGCCCCTAAACCCTAAAATACACTGTAATTTTTGGCGGGCTAGTCTGAGCTCGCCGAGTGGTGTCGGCGGTTCTTTGAAGGGCCCTGCGCATCGCCGACATGCCTTATTTCTGTAAATTTTTCAAGCTGGTTCTTTGGCGAGCCAAATGTGGCTTGCCTAAGCGACTCGCCGACTCGCCGACTGATTCGGCGAGTTTTTCTGCAACTTGATTTCTGCAATTTTATTGAATGATTTCTAACACTTTTCAATGTGTTTTGCAGCTATGGCTAGACCCAAAGTTCAAGGACGAAACATGCCGCTTCGCAAGCGGGCAAAAGGTATCATCATAAATGAGAAGGGATCGGCATCCAAAGCAAAGGCAACCAAACTTCCTACCAAAGGTGGGAAAGGCAAAGGAAAGGGCAAGGCGTCCGCAACTGAGTCACCGGAGGTCAGCTCCGATAATGAAGAAGTCTACGCGACTCACCTTACCACATCTGGAAGCGAGAAAGTACACCAGGATCCTCAGGCTGTAATCTCTGAGCCTAAGGATGACCAACTTCTATTGGCCCGGAGAGCTGAAATATGCTCCAAGAGGATGCATGATCCGTCTAGGATCCGTGTACCTCAGACTACTCCTCCTCCTCCAGTTCTAGATCAGACTGTGGTCGCACCACCTGCACAGGGTCCTTCCCCCTAGTCTCTCAATAAACTAATGGTCGAGGACTGAGGGCTATCATCGAGGAGAAGAGAATGTCCACAGATGGTGTGGTGGACAGATATCCAGAGATATGGAGCACCCTGAAATCCCACAACTTCCAGCTCTTAACTAAACCTTGGGGACCTTACATTTCTAATTCGGTCTGGGAGTTCTACACTACCTATGGAGCTTTGGTGCCACAAGGAAAGTGGAAGGCTGCCACCTTCAAACCAGTGGATTATGTAGATGTCGGGGAAAGGAAGGTAAAATGTGATAGTGATGACATAAATATTGTTTTGGAATGCATTGACAACAATGACTACCTGAGCATGATCAAGACAACGACTTTGGAGTATATGAAAGGTTGGTTGGCCCCTCTCCTGTCTGACGCTACTCCTAGGTGGATCGAGGCCGGAGTGCTAATAGAGAAGAGAGACCTAAATGTGGCACTGAGGTATTGGTTCGGCTTCATTAGTAGCACAATTATGCCGTCCCATAACGAGTCTATCCTCTGCCACACAAAGGTAGCCTGTGTTGGATCCATCATTACAGGGAAGCGCATCAATCTAGGTGCCATTATTAGACAGGAGATGGCCATGAGAGCTAGGAAGCAACATACATCTCTTCTTTTTCCAGTTTTGATCACCGAGTTGTGCAGACGAGCCTGAGTTCCACGTGATGAGAAGAAGGACGCGGAAGTGATTCCCACCTCATCTACTGACATCCGGCATATTGAGGTTGAGTACTTGAAGGATGAGGTTGAGAAGAAGAGGGCACCCTCGGTGGATACATCCCCGGTTATTGATAGTGAGACACTACATGTAGAGGCAATATTGCCTACTCCGGCCACTGGGCCTTCAGTTATTTCTTGCCCTGCCCCCTTTATGACTCCGAGTTCTTCTACCGCTCCCCTGCCTCCTAGGTCTACTGCTAGTACTACTGCATCCCGACCTCCACTCACCCAAGCCATGCTGCTACAAATAGGCCACCTAGACCATTTTGCTGATGTGTGTGCCTCCAGGCTAGAGGTTGTAGTTCCTGGGATGATTGAGAGATCTCTCACTGCTTCTTTAACACCTCTTAGAGATGTTATTGATGCCCTTACGTCAAGGATAGATGTTTGCTAGAGAGGTCAGGGAGCCATTCATGAGGTGACCGTCTTAAAGGCCTCAATAGCAGAGTTAAGGAAAGATGTGGACCAGCTGAAGTCCACTAATATATCGATGATTTTTGGGACCGTGGAGATCCCTGGTGACCTGGACACTGATATTCTGGCCTGTTCTGATGTGCCTTCGGCTACCACCGGAGATGAGGTTAGAGCTAATGAAGTGGTTGCATAGTCCAAGGCTGAGACTGATGAGGAGCAACTCGGTGTTCAGAAGGAGACCACCTATGAGGGCCTAGCTGAGGTCAAGGAGGCTATGGTACATTAGACCATTCAGAAATCGTGGAGGGATACTTCTATGGCAGGATCCAATGGAGCGAGTGTTGATGTTACACTGGGCACTGATGCCCAACCCCAGATTGTGACCCCAGGCACTGATGCCCAGACAAATGGAGTGACTATGATGCAGACTTTACCCTGGGCTTAGCCTGGTAGGATGACATCTTTACCTCCTTCTCTATTGTTTTTGTTGATTATCTTTGTTTTAGTTGCATTTGAGGACAACTGCTTTTCTTTTGTGGGTGGGGTGAGGTATTTCTATACCTACCTCTTGTGATTACATTTTATTTGTATCTATTGGGTTTTGTGATCTATATTTGTGTTTGATTGTGTTTGGATCTTAATCTTGTGAATGCTTGAGCTTGTGGCTCCTTGTTTTGAATGGAAATGGTTTTGACCTATTTCTAAATTTTGTGCCACCCCTATGGTTTGTGATTGTGGTTGTTCTTGTGCAAATTTTAGTATCGATTATGATCAATACCGATGACTTGAATAGTGCTATTAATTGAACAAAATGAATGTGCGACTACGATGAAAACATATGAAGTTGCATAGACAATGTGTGAACTTTTAGCATTTCATTGTGACTAGCCGGTTATCGAATGAGTCTCTTGTGATGAACATTGCACACTAGCTAGAAAGTGTGGAGTCTTGTTTGATATTGGTGCCAATGCCTTGTGTGATGAGATTACCTTGACCATTGTGTGTGATGACACCTAGAATTTGCCCCATTGGTCCGGTTGACTAAGTGATGCAAGCACTTGAAATGATCTTAGGCAACAATTTGACAATATACCTCTTTTGTGATTTGACAATATACCTCTTTTGTGGCCAACGTTGTGAGATGTGTGATCCTTGCTTGAACCTTCTTGAGTCATATCCTTTTCTTGGAAAAAACTTGAACAATTCTGACCCCTCTTTATCCATTCACCCATAACTCTCATGAAGTGTGGTTTGTTTGAATAGCCAACTTAGTCCAAAAGCCTAAGTTGGGGTGTGGTGAAAAGAGAAGGGAAATCAAGAAGTGTGAGAAATTCGCCCTTTGAGCAATGATTTTGAAAAAGATGGAACCCCTCTATGTAAAAAATAAATAAATAAAAGAAGAAAGAAAAAGAAAAAGAATGAAAAAAAAATGTTAAACAAAGTAGTGGAAGTTGCAAAAGAAATGGGGTATCCAGTAGTCCATTTGAAGTTGCATCATGGGGTGAATTATGAGCATAATCAAAATGTTAAAGAAAAGGAAGAAAGTGATGTTGAGACCACACTTCATGAAAGTAGCAATTGCTGAGCCTAAATGGCCATACATTTACACACAGCCCCGTTACAAGCCTTGAAAAGACTTTTGTGATCTTGAGTGAGCTAAAACAATTGTTGATTGAAAATTAAGGGGTAACCTATGGATGAAGTCATTCATGTGTTCATCTTTGTGAGTGTGAGATTTGTATGTGATCCCAAAACTATAAATTGTTGAAGAACTTTGTGTGAATAGGGAATCATCTTTGTTGTGAGGGCATTTGAGTACTTTTGCTGAGCTTGAACTTGCATTTGAAGCAAGTATTGTGAACTTGAGCATCTTTAATAACGGTGAGTTACAAATTGAATCTTTGAGTGCACAATTGATCATTGCATGAGTAAGTTAAGTCTTGTTGTGTGCATTCATGTTGAGTGGTATGCAACACTATTTGAGACATCCCTTTTTGAACTGCTGATCTTGAGTTTTACTTTAGGACAAGCAAAAGTTGAAGTAGGGGGTGTTGATGAGTCCGAGATTTGGACTCATTTGGGGCTTTGTTTATATAGATTTAGTGTCCTCAAATGCTTAATTTGTGCCATAAACTGATGTTAAATCCTTTAGTTTCAGGTATATGGATTGAGGAACAAAGAAAGGACACTAACAGGCGAAAAGGAACAAAACAAACTGAAGAAATGAAGAAAGGCAATATCGCGAACTAACCGAAACAGTTCACAACATAATATGGTTGACACTATGATTTTGAAAAAAATTGTTTTTGTTTTAGAGTCGCCACCTAAATTTTAAGGAAAATATTAGGAAACCTTTTTTTAAATATGTAAATGTAAACTTTGTTTTGATTTGCGAAATCAGTGAGATTATGAGTAAGGGTTTTGGTTACTCGAGGGAAAGGTATTAAGCATCCCTCAGAGCCTATCCGAAGATAGTCCTTAAACTCAATTCAGGAAAATATAATTAGGAAAACTTGTTTATTATTTGCTTTAAAATCAATGGTAAGTAAATTTTATTAGTTTAAGAAAAAGATTAAAATACAAGGTACGACATATATATGTCTATTAAATAAAATTAATAGTAGTATGTTTATCATATGGTAATAAATAAATAAATGCACTAAAAATGTACGACAATTTTATATGTTGAAGAATATAGAGGTGCCTTATATAAATGTATCAAAAATAAATATTGAGTTTAAAATATATGAAAATTTGTCATTTTATTTATATATAGAATTAAGACATGAAAGAAAATAAAACATAAAATGAGAAAGTAACCGGGTGTAAAAATGTAGTAAAATAATGTGTATATTAAAGTGTAGGGATTAAAAAAAATAAGTAACATTTGTAGAAGTGATAGTAGATATGAGAAAAAAAAATATGAAGTGTTACAACATAATAAGTTACATATAGAGAAAACTAAACAATATAGGATTTGTACCTTTTTGCGTATGACATATATATGTATGTACCTTGTATTTTGAACTTGTTGGCATATCTAAAATCTTGAAATAACATTTTAACAAATGAAAATGTTTTAGCAATAATTGATTTAAAAAAGAAGTAACAATAGCCAATATTTTGTAAAGGGGGTGATGTAAAGAATATAAGATAGGCCTAGCTATTGGGATTTATTCTATAGTTACATTTTTTTGTTAAATATATAAGCCTACTTCCCTACTTATTTTCTAAAAAATATATATATTTCCTAAAAGGTAATTATTTTAGCCTTTAAACTAATCTCAAAGTCATTTTGGGTGTTTTTAAATGATAAGCTTTCTTAACATAAAGTCCTAAGTGAGATTTGATAAATACAGCTAATAAATATTTTGGTCCTTCTCGGAGCAAATAACTTGAGCAGTATGTATCTTTTAAGACTAAAAGAACAACAATTCTAACAAAAACTATAATACTTGTTTTGCCCTCTTAAGATAGTGCACTTTTATTCTCTCAAACTATATCGTTTTAGTTTCAAAGTACTTACCTTTAGGTTCTAAAAGAAATAGGCTTTAAGCCAAGGAAAGTTGCACATTTTATACTTAGAAAATCTGCAAAGTGAAGTTGTTAAAAAGCTGCAGTTTTTACCTCTTAAAAACTGCATTTTTAAGCTTAAATTTTACACTTTAAAGCCCACAAAAGGGTTATGTTTTGAGCCTAAAAAAAAACCTGCAGTTTTACACTAAAAAAAAATCTGCTTAGTAGAGCATGTTAAAGCCACATTTTCACACAAAAAAAATAATCTGCATTTTTTACCTAAAAAAAATCTGCATCTTTTATGCTCAAATTATGCACATTTTGAGCTCAAATTCTACACTCTTTTGAGCTCAAAACGCTGCATTTTTTAGACTCAATATACCACTCTTAAACTCTTAAGAATGTGATATCATTAACTTTTAAAAAATCTGCACTTCGCTCAACTTTAAAGTCTGCACTTTTAGGCTACCAAAAACCACACTTTAAACACTTGTTTATGAAAAGAATCTGAAAATAAGTTCACAATATTTGAAAAAACAAACATTATTCCTTAGTTGAATTTCTTTATGATGTTGTGCCTTCATGACTAAAAATATTTAGTAACAAATAAAACATAACTAGAAAGTAATGCTTATAAGCTAAGGGACTATACTAAACCCAATATCTAAAGGGATACAAGGTGGGCAGCTACGTCTTACCATCGTTCTAAGTTGATTCGTACAAACCCAAACAAAATAAAAGCAAGCTTATATAAGAGTGAAATACTAATGTGTAAGATGTTAGTCGAAAGACAACACTATAAGTGTATGTATAGGTAAGAAAATATGGAGCTTTGGAGCAAAGAGGAAGTGCTGGACACTATTTGACGCGATAAAGGCTGCTAGACACGAGCTTATGCGGCTATCAGTCGCTTCTCTGATTTGGATAGAGATGGAGTTATATACTAACTCCAAACGCACTCCCGTGTGTACATGTGACAAACAAAGAAGAAGTAGAATTAGCAAGTGAACTTTAGATTTATCAGAAGACATAAAAAATAAGAATCATGTAGTCATAGGCATATTAGAAAATATACTCAGAAACAGCAACATCAGCATGATACTATCCTGGCAGTTTCTTGATGACATTTAAGCAATTAGTATACCGAACTTTAATCAATCTAGAGAGTTGCTGATCGGCTTTAAGATACCATTCAAGCGAGCATATAAAAATCAGTTGGATAGTTGTATCGATGTGCGAGTTTTACAATGATTTCACAATTGGTTGTTGATCATGCTTAAAAATATATTTCGTACTTCATGTAACTTATTCAAACTAATATACGATCAGGGGCAGCTTGAGTAAATGTACAGAATAGAAATTGATCAACCTTAAGCGTAAAAGATTAGAATTAAACAATAAGCACATCCTAATAGATAGTAGCTAAAATATTCTGTCAAAAGATGCAGTGCTACTGTTCTTCTAATTATAAAGCAGCACAACCTAGTTCACAAGCTCCTTTAGAGAGATATGAAAAAGATTAACCAAAGTGCAATTCGTACTCGTGTGAAATAAGAGTTATCATGGGAATAGAATGAGTTACACCACTACTATAACGTAAAAAGACAGCAAGTGTAAGGCTCTTGAATCTGATCATTTTAGTGAATAACTAATCAAAATTTAAGTTAATTTGAAGCTATGCATGCTGATCTCTCAGGAGGTAAATAATACACCTTAGGCTTCAAAAAAATTCCAAACAACCAACAGATCATGCCTATTCTATGGTCAAGATAGATTTTGTCTTACATTTATGAATAAACTGTTGTCTTCCTAACACACATACACAAAATATGTCTGCCATGGATATGTATTTTGGTTCATATAAATTATTTTATATGCTTAAACTTAGGGATTATGCATTTTGCAATAAAAGTATAGGTTCAGTCGAGTTGATTACCCCAAAACAGGCATAAATCAGAGAATGACAAGAGCTAGGAACCTTCAAACATGGTGAGTGACACCTGACTAACAACATTAAATAGCAGAAAGAAAAATATATATCAAGAGAAGACGAAACACGAAGGGGGGAAAGTAGATCAGGAAGAACTAATCTTAAGAGTTCGAAATGGCTCATTTATACTTAGAAAATGATTATTTAGGCAAAGTTTGATTATACTTGAAGTAGTAAATAAAACTTAGAATCGAGACTCCTCGAACTTTAAATTAAATATGACTTGCGAAACAACAAGATAACTTATGAAATATCTAAGGTGCAACACATCAGCCTAAACATGGATATCACTTAGCAGCAGCGAGTAATATAAAGCAGGCTAAACGCGTGTTGCAGAACTCGAAAGTAGCAATATGAACATGTCTTATGCTTTCTAAGACGATTCTAACTCGAGTTTACATTAAAGATATGAGCAGCTGAGATACAAGAGAAACACGGCCAGCATTCCAGTTATGATTCAAACAAACAGTGATGAAACAGAGCTACACAATTAGCATACTCGACGTGGAGACTAAGTGAACATCAAACTATTGCAAGAAAAAGAAGGTATAGATTCGGCTAGTTGTATGGATACAAAATCAAATTAATAAAATAATAATCAACACGTAACATTCAAACAACTCCACTGATTCTTGACTCACACCTACTGCCCATAGACATACAAGAAGACGAAATTAAAGTAGGGACTAAGACAGGGGAATCAGATACACTTAATAACAGATTCTATACCAAGTGTTGAACACATAACACGCTGCATCGAAAAAAGAATGTAAGAGGAGATGAAATTACCTTTCTTGGAGCAACAAACTAAGGCTTTGACGTCAAGAATTCAACTTCGAACTTCCTCTTCAACTCAAAGCAGTAAAACGGAAACAGAGAACAAAGGATAATAACCTTAAAATCTGCTTCCTAGATGATTTCCGGACCTTTGTTGGTGTTGTTCAAATGTTGTTCGATTTCAGGATTGTTGTTCGATCGTTTTCGTTCGTTTTTGGATTTTTTCAATCGATTATTTGATGTTTTGTTGAGACCCAAAGTCCATCCTTTTATAGTCAATTTGGGCTCCTAGAATTCAAATTTTGAATTCTTGGAAACGCAAATCTCAGAGGAAACAGCGAAGAAATCATGAAGGAGAAGAAAAATCTCTCAAGAATCAAACTTTTCTGGTCGATTTGAGAGGGTTGAGTGAATGATGGGGCATTTTTCCGGCGGCCAGAGCCGTTTCCTTGACGAGGAGATGGAGGAGCACGTGGGTGCGGCCATAGGAGGCAATGGGAGAGGAGCCTCGGGCGGTCATACGCGTCTATGGAGAAGACGCAGCTAGTGTAGGGGTCTAAGCAACGAGCGTGGGCGGCCATGGAGAAGACGTTCTGTCTGTGGAAGAAGAAAACGCGTAAGGGTTCTGGGGAAGAAGGAAAATTCAATATTGATCTAGAGTATAGCGGATGATAGGTCTCTTTTGGGAGAAGGAAGAGTCTTAATCATTTTGGGTCGTCTGATCGTTTGATCGGAGGATCAAAATTAATCAAGTGTTGAATATATATATATATATAGATAGATAGATAGATAGAAAAATGCTGAATTAAATTGGGCCCTTAGATTAAATTGGATGCATGAGATAGAATCTGAAGAAGCACAATCCATGTGCTTCTTATGTGGCATGCGTGGATTGGCCAAATTAAAATGACTTGGATTGCCAAATTTGGTCAAATTAACTTCATTTAAATTATAACCTCTTCTTTATTAAATAGCCATAATTTTAAAAAAAAAATATTTTGCAAGACTAGCTTATTTGATAAAATTAGTTATTCTAAAAATAAAATTATTAGAAATTAGTAACTTATTAAATAATTAAGCCTACTTAATTTTAAAATGTCAAAAAAATTATTTAGCGCAATAATAGAAATTATATTTAATTAGAAAAATTGAGTTAACCCTTAAAACAATATTTATTTGACGTGAAATTTTAAAAATGAGAAAGTAAGTAGTAATATTTATATAATATATTTATGAAATAAATTTTATCAAATAAAATAAATAATTAAAAATCTTTTCGTATTCCTACAATAAATTCATAACATATATATATTTTATTATTTTTATTTTTATTTTTATTTTTATTATTATTATTATTATTATTATTAAAACTTTAGTTAAACTAATGTGGAGAGCCAAAATTAGGTGTTAACAGCTTGCCCCTTTCTTTGTCCATGGAGGAGAGTAGAGAAGACGTGGACAAAGAAACATTGGCACAATCCAATTTAGGCAACCACCAAAATATACTTTGAGCAAATAACTTGGCAAGAAATGTTTATGGAGTTATGGACGAACTCTGGCTTCTAAGTTGCCTACATATCTCAGGCTTCATAAGAAATCAGGTCATATGTAGTTCGAGAGTGTAGGAACATAGCAAATTTTATTAAAATTTGCCCCAGTATCTAATTATGGTAATACTGAAATCTTTTGGTGGCGAGGTATGAAGAGATTAGCACGAATAGAGGGACGAGATATAGTTCTAAAGAAACTTGAATGAGAAATGTTCTGTAGCAATTTCTATTGAAGACCTCTGGTAGAGGGATGAATTTTCAAAAAGATTGCCCCAATGTCGAGTTATAATGAACTGAGACATGAAAGAGTTATAAGTAAGATATAAATATGAACTTCAAAAAATCGAGTCGAGTTGAGTTTTGAAACTAAATCCGTGACGTAGCTAGTGATGCTTGACATTGCACTAACTTGCCCTAGTTTGCCGCTTAGAGGGAGTTCATCATTGTAATGCGTTGTCCTGCAAAAGATGTAAAAGGGTGAAAAGTACCTGTTGTGGTTCAAAAAAAATTATCAATTGCAATAGTAATGTAAAGAGTAGAGTGTAGATGTCCAAACGATTGTTGATGTCCCCCTTTTTGTGTTGTGAACGTGATGTAGGTAAAGTAATTTGTAATGTAGAGGCCTCCGATTGGCGAGGCTGTGGTGATGTAAGAGGCTGAATCTGGCTGTGTAAAGCTTGTAATGTAAAGCCTTCGGCTAGCGAGGCTGTTGTAATGTAAAAACCAGGCTGTGTAAAGCTTGTAATGTAACATTTGATTGTTGGCGTATGACAGTGTCTCTATGCTTGCATGCCCTCGATTGGTGGAGCTTCGGTGACGTCGCTACGATGTTAGTCTCTGATTGGCGGAGTGTTGCTTCTTTTGCTTATATACAGGATCCGATCGGCGGAGTTCGGTTGACCTTTGCTATGTACAGCCTCCAGTTGGCGGAGTTTGACGAAGTTTGCTATGTACAGCCTCCGGTTGGCAGAGTTTGACGATGTTTGCTACGTATAGCCTCTGGTTGACGGAGTTTGAGTGAAATTTGCTATGTACAGCCTCCGATTGGCGAGGTTTGATGATGCTTGCTACGTACAATCTCCAATTGGTGAAGTTTGGCCGATGTTTGTATGTACAGCCTCCGATCGATGGGGTTTGAGTGACATTTGCTATGTACAACCCCAGACTTGTGGAGTTTGGTGTTGTTAGACGGTGGTCTCCGATTGGCAGAGTTGTTGATGAGGTTAGTTTACAAGCTCCAGTTGGTGGAGTTATTTTGACAGAAAGCTAACTATCCTATTTTCCTACGAGGATCCTCTTTCTTCAGTATTTGGTCTGGATCTTGAGCGTACCTGCAAAATTTTAATGAAATGTTCTTAGATATAAGATGCAAGTTGAAGTACTTTCGGGAAATAAAGTAGGGAAAGAGAATTTTGGCACATGATTGTTAGAAGTCGAATGGCGTCTCTGGTCATGCCCTGAGACTTGATGTTATTTTTTTGATTCTTGTGTTCCTGCACTCAAAGAAATTTTTAGTTTGGGAGGGGTTGTTGATTTGTATCGACTCGCGGACTGAAGCCTCGTCATTAGAATCCTTCTACGTCTTCTTATCCCGTATGTAGTTTCTTAACCTAGAGACTAGGTAGGTGGAAGAGTAGAAAAAATCTTTTTGAAAAAAATTCGCTTGTTTTTCTAGAAAATAAGTATACTACGTATATATTATGTGTATATTTATATATATATATATATATATATAGTAATTCTCCAACATTTTTATATTATGACATATTCTGAAGTCCATCTAGCTTTCCATTTTGTTGACTATATCCAGCATAGTCTTCTTGCTTTTACCCTCCTGGTGAAGCTTCCCTAGCTCTTTTGCAGACATTGCGACGATCGAGATTCTTCAAATTCTGAGGTTACGCTAACTATGAGGAAGTGTTTCCTAAGGGTAAGAAAAAAAATGGAAATTATGCAGAGAATTGATCGAGCCTAACTCAGGCTGTCTACGTATCCCCAAAGTAGGAATCAAATCATAACGTAGTTCGAATATAAGTGAGAGAAATAGAAGTCTATAATGCAATGACCGAGCTTGACTCAAGTTGCCTATGTATCCAAGTGGAATCAGGTCGTAACGTAGTTTGATACAATAGGAAAGTGAAAAATATGAAATGAAATGACCGGGCCTGACTTAGGCTGCCTACGTATCCAAGCGGAATCAGGTCAGGACGTAGTTCAGATACAATAGGAAAGTGAAAAATATGAAATGCAATGACCGGGCATGACTCAATCTGCCTACGTATCCAAGCGGAATCAGGTCAGGACGTAGTTCAAATTACAATAGGGAAGAGAAAAATGCAAGGGACCGAATCCGATAAGGATTGCCTACATATCCCACCGAGGGAATTCAGGTCGAGCGTAGTTCTAAATACATGGAAATAATGATTTTAGGTTTTTTAAGGGAGATCGGATCCGATGTGGGTTGCCTACGTACCCCACCATGGGAAGTTAGGTCTAGACGTAATTCTGTTACATCAAAATGCAAAAGTACAAAAAATAAGCGCTAATCTTGAGGTCTTCAGATGTAGTATTCTTGATGGCGTCTGAATTGATTGGCTTTGTGCTCACTCTGCTATCCATTTCTGCTAAGATTACTGCTCCTTGATCCTCAAACTCAAATTTGGCTTGAACTTTGTTGTCTTTTGTTTAACTAGTAGACAAGTAGGATCAGTTGGTAATTTGTGCGAGACACTATCAGTGCTTAATCATGGCAACGGCATCATAAGACCAAGAAAATATGTCACGTACTGCTTAAGCAACTGTATTAACTCTTGCTTTCTTTCGGCCTCCAAATGTATGCTTACTCGTGTTTCCTTCACGATCTCCTCATCTCCTAAGTTGACAACCTCTGTTTCATCCATATTTTGTTTCTTCTGGCTTTCAACTTGCTTGATCTCATGTGGTAGATTTTCAGGCATTATGTTTTCACAATACACTTCGTGATCTTGTTCATCACTTTCACCTCGCTCGGTGGATTCGTTACATGTCATAACCATTGAACGGGAATTTTTATTAATATAAGTGCTGAAAAGTGCAAAAGGTAAGTTAAAATAAATAGATATTTAAAATAACGAGAAATTTTTTAATGAAAAACAAAGACTTTTTTATTTTCAAAGCATTCTAGCTTTTAGAAGAGGCAAACAACAAAAGACTAGGCATGATTCAACCCTCAATTTGATCATGCGAATTTTAAAATCAAAACTACATTTCCACACTACCAGGACTCTGGTTGAAACAGGGACGGACTGATGGTCCAGTTCTACAAGATTTCTCCAGGTTCGGCATCACGAATGGTCAATTTGTTGAGATTTATTTCTTCCTCTTCTCCAGCCGTAGCCACGAATAGATTACCTATTCCTTCTACAATTTCATCAATGCCAGCTTGATCTGGAATCAAAGCTTGTTCTAGTACAAAAATTGTCTTGCTTGACCCGTGCTGGACTCTTCCCAAGGTAGTCTCATATCCGAGTCCATTGTTGCCTCTCTGATGCTTCAGCTGGATTGGCTCAACTATGCCATTGGACTTTTGTCCAACTCCACTCTTTGGCTGATACCCATACTTCAACATTTCTGACGCAACAATTTTTGCTGCACTTGACAATTTGATATCCTCGGGCTCTGCTTCCTCATTAACCCTTACAACTTTCATGATTTCCAAAGTGTGAAAAGTGGTTCCATCTAACTCATCAGTGACTGGGATAGAATTAACAGAAATGATGGGGTGACTGAGCTCCCCGTAGATGGTAACTTCTGTGCGACCCCACTCAAACATTACACATTGATGAAAAGTGGAAGGAACCGCTCTCGCCATGTCAACCCATGGTCTTCCCAACAACAGGTTGTAGTTGGATGATACATCCATCACTTGAAATAGAATGGGGAATTCAGCTGGCCCCACCTGTAATGTGAGAGATCTCTCCAATGACACTTTTCTGTGCTCCATCAAAACCTCTAACTTTCACACGGCTTTCCCTTATCTCTCTCATATTAACGCCTAAATCTCTCAGAGTGGTGAAAGGACAGAAGTTGCATCCAGAACCACCATCAATTAAAACTTGAGTCACAATCTTATCAAAACATTTGACTACGATGTGAAGCGCTTTGTTGTGCCCAGCCCCTTCTGCAGGTAACTCATCATCATGGAAAGAAATCTTGTTAGCTTCCACTATTCTCCCAATCATTGCAACTAAGGTTTCACTTGTGGTCTCTTTTGGATTGTTTACTCCTCTTAACACCTCCATCAAAGCATTCATATGACCTTCAGAACTCATAACCAAACACCAAATGGATATGTGGGCTGACGTCTTCTTCAGTTGCTCTTCGACTGAATAGTATTTAGATTGCATCTTCTTCCAAAACTATGTGGCTTTAGCATCGGTAACATTCTTATTTGGATTATGTTCTTTTCCAAGAACTGTTTGATTTAGGTCCTCTAGGGAATAACACATTCCCGACCTAGTAATTCCTTGAGCCACGACAGTGTCAATCATCTTGCCCTTGGCGCCTACTTGATAGTCCCATGGGACTGCTTTGGTGTCGTACTCAGAATTTTCGGCGATTAGAGTGGTCACTACAACTCTTAGGAGATATGTTTGGATGCTCAGAGGTTCCCTTAGTTGAATAGCGATAACAGGTTGCACTGAAGATATCATGATATCTGCTTCATCTATGTTTGGGTAGTCGGGACCCTCATATTTGTCATCTAGAGTAACCATGTTGACCTCCCGATTCTCATGGTTTGGAAAGGGATTGTTGTTTACATTGGGAGGTACTGGATTGCATTTGATTACTCCTCTTTTGATCAAAGACTCGATTTGGTTCTTCAAACCATAACAATCTTTTGTGTCATGTCCTTGAATTCCCGAGTGGTAAGCGCATCGCTTGTTTCCATCGAAGTTATGAGGGATTGGATCGAGAATTTTTCCTTCAACTGGTTGCAACACTTCTGTTGTCCTCAACCTCTCAAACAATTGGGCATAAGGTTCAGTAATAGGTGTGTAAACGCGAGCATTTCTAGCCTTGAGATTCGAACGTGGCCTCGGTGCATAAGTTGGTCTATTTTGGTGGATTATGGTATGCTGGTGCTCGGGATGGATTATAGTGGAGTTGGGTATTATATACTCGGTATGGGACGTATGAAGTCTGTGCAACAATCTTGGGATTGTTGGAGTATCAGTGGGATAGTCCTCCTTGTTGGTAAGTGACAGTTGAAACATCCTCCATTTTCCTTTAGATGCCGCTAATGGAGCCCGATTGTATAGCCCTACTTGCAACTTGTAATGCGACCATAGACTGAATCTTTCCACATTTAACACCCTCCTCAATAAATTCCCCCATCTTGACCAATTTTGCAAACTTCTGGCCCATCATTGACATCATCTTGTCAAAGTAGACACCTTCTTGAGCTCGAATAAAGTCCTTCGAGAGCTCACTCTCATATAGTGGTGGTTGCACCCTTGCGACTTCAGTTCTCCAACGTCGTGCGTACTCCTGGAAATTCTCTGATTGTTTCTTTTGTATGTTGGCCAATAAGAATTTGTCAGCTGTAATTTCAGTATTGAATCTAATACAATTCGTGAAATCTTCAACCATTTCCTACCAGTCACCCCACTTTCGAGGATCTTGGCGCGTATACCAGGCCAATGCTTCTCCAGATAGACTCCGGATGAAAAACTTCATCCTCAGCTTCTCATTTCTCCCTACATTATCTAACTTGTCACAATATGCCCTTAAATGCACGTGAGGGTCACCTTTTCCATAAAAAATGTCAAACTTTGGTGGTTTGTACCCTACCGGCATGTCAATGTCTGGCTGGATGCACAAGTTATCATAATCCAGACTCTCTATTCCTCTAGTGACTTGTAAGATTTTCAACACTTTTTTTAGACCATGAAATTGGGCATTTATCGATGCATCTTCTTTTAGCTAGGCATCTTTCTCCATTTCTGCATATTGATCAACTTCGTACGGGATATTAACCACAACTGGCGTTGTGAAGGTAGGAGCTTCAGCGGTATATATAGGTGGAACAAGTGGCTCATAGGGAGCGGCGACATGTGCCCCAAGTATTTGCTGCATTGTAGGTACGGTAGGATCGCGATTAGAGAGGTCAAGAATGGTCCAAACTGCGGTTGGAGAGGCTGGTGGAACTTGACCATGTGCTCTTGATTTTGTTCTGGATGATTTGGCAAGTCGGCAGAAGGCAAGTCAGCCTTTGCGAAGTAGATAGGCGTCTTGAAAGTAGGGAAAGTGGTAGCCGACAGTTTGGCCAAGTCTCGCAGTTGGCATAATTCTTCCCTCAAGATCTTGAGTTCTTGCTCCATGCGAGCCATTTTCTCTTCATTTTGGATGTCTGTCATGTTTCGAGAACCTACGGGGTTCTCAATAGGTATCATTATGTTTGCAACAGCGTTGAACTCGTCTCTATCAGTCATCTTCCCTTTGGATCGGAGGTTGTATCGTGAGTCAGCCAGTTTTAAAGTCCACAAAAATCAACGTTCTTTAGGGGATAAATGATGAAAAAGAAAAGAAAACAAAGAAAAAGAGAAAACAAAGTAAAAGAGAAAACTATGTTAGTTTGGGCAATATTGAAATATGTAACAAATATGTAAGTGTAACACATATATACTCCAATTTGGCGACATTCAAAACGCGTCCTAATATAGAGCCTATTTTTGGTTGAGGTAGGCCTACATTGCAATTAGTTTGATGATAAATGATCCATTTAAACACATTTTAAATTTGGAGCATACATAACTTCATTGATTAAGGTAGTCTTGGATGTATATTGAGGTAGGCGATTAGAAGCCTAAGAAATGAAAGTACGGGGGTGGCCATAGGGTATATAAGAGGGATAGGCCATACGGCACTTTGAGGAGAGAGCTCGAAAAAGAAAGACGACCTACGGCATCATCACTGTCATCATCCCTATCATAAAATGGCCCTGGGTGGTACTCTGGGGATTCGTCGATCTTCTATTCCCAATTGTTTGAATCTTCCCTTTCATCAAACCCTATAGAACCATATTCCGAGTGAGCGACTTCTACTATTGGGACAGGTTCATCCTCCATATTCATCACTCCTCCATCTCCAGGGTCATACAATTTTGGGTCATGCTCTAAATATCCTTCTGAATCCCCTTCCATCTCCTCAGTTAACTCTCTAGGATCCTCTTCTAGGTCTTCCTCCATTTCTTCATTTGGTTCATCATCAACTACCTGTATGAGATGGTCGACAAATCATGGGGTCACCTTATGATACATGGTTTTAGTGATGTGCATGAGGTTCAATAGCTCCGTGCCAATTTGATTTGATCTTTGAGTGTCTGTGAACTCCAAGATTCCCTCATAGCTAGGTCTTGCGAGAATTTCTCCCATCATAAACCAAGTATAATATTCAGGCGTGCACCATGACTCAACCCCCATGTCTGAGTCGAGAATATCACACCATCATTGTACCAAAGCAGCGATCCTTTCGATCGGGATTCTTCCTTCATAATCGACCTCTATAATGCCATATTTTGACCCATTAGAGGGAATGCCTTGGGTAATCCCAAACTATCGGAGGACTCTTAGAGGTGCATAAGGCTGGAAGCCTTCCAACCCAATCAACTCAATGAAATAGGCCTGGTTAGCTCTCAACAAAGCTAGTCCATGGACCCATGGTAGTCGCCATTGAATACGGTTCCCTGTGAGGTGGGTCAGGAAAAGACGCCAACCTTCTTCATTATTTGGGGAATCCCACGTGCTCAATCTCATCGCATGGCTCCTAATTTTGTTGTGTAAGTCTGCTTCAGTGTCATTTTCTGCTTATCTTTGATAGAAGTGTTCCAACACCCAAATCTGTAACAAAAGGTTACTTCCCTTAAAGTGATCATATCCTCTAGAGCAGAGGGATAGTGATCGAAATATTTATGTCACGGTCATGGGTACGCTGGTCACTGTAACAGGTCCCCTAAACATGAAGATGACCATAGGTAGTAGGTTGATATCAACACAACCTTTTTTCTTTGGGAAGATCATAATACCCAAAAAGGCCATCACGAAAAAATAGCCTTGTGCCTTTCCCAAACAACTCTAGAGATGAAGAATTCTTGCTGGAACTTATCATAGCTATCTCGATGACAAACCCTTTTAAACAGATAATCCAACTTGACCCATCCCTTGTCAGCTTTTCACAAACATGGGCCTACCCTCAAACCCAAAGACTGGAGAAAACTAATTCCCGATGTAGTGCGCGGGGCCAAGGGTTCTCTGCCAGCCAACGGTAAATAAGCAATTTGACTTATCTCTTCCAGTGTTGGTGTGATTTCAAAATCTGCGAACTGGAAAGTCATTGTTGCTGGTTGCCAAAATTCAATCATTAGAGTAATGAGTGACTTGTTTGCCTCCACATTCAATAGATCAGTTAATGACCGCAGGTGTGGCATAATCTCATTTCCGTATGCCACTCGGATGTTTCCCCACCACTCTTTCAAAGTTCGGGGGACCTCAGTCATCATCCTGATATTAGGAAGGTTTTGGTTGATTTGCATCTGAAAGAAAGATAAAAGGGTATGATGAGTTATTTGCTCCAAATCCGTTAAGTGTTTTAGTTTGGATAATTTATATCAATTTCACACAAAGTTTATGTCTTCGAGTTTTAAAGAAGAAACTCATTGACATTTGAGTGGTTTCCTAAATGCAATGACAATACCTTATATTGTCTTTCCTTAGGCTATGCAACAAGAGTTATTTCAAGAGTAGGATTTTTTTTCCCTAGATGATTGAGAGTGGGACTGAGTAATTGCGAGAATGCGCACTATCTTAATTGCACCAACTCTGAAACTAAGGAATCCAAAGAGAATTTTAGAGGAGTATAGGAACACCCCTCGCGTGTATAGTGTGTGTGTTTGTGTACGACCAAAGACTCTACAGAAAGTGCAAATGACAGTGTAGGGAAGCAAAAACAAGTAGTGTTTTAGAACAAATAAGGAACACAGGCTTGGATTTAACTTGTGACCTTTCAGTCAAAACAATATATCATTTCAACAAAGCAAATAATAAGCTGAAAATAAACAAGTAATCACAAAATTTATTCCTAAATTAAGTTTTCTAAGGTTAAAACCTAAGTAAGTTTCCCAGCAAAGTCGCCAAGTTGTCGACCCCCTATTTCGAACTAGCAGAAACAGTTCACAACATAATATGGCTAACACTCTGATTTTAGAAAAAAAAAAATTGTTTTAGAGTTGCCACCTAAATTTAAGGAAATATTAGGAAACCTTTTTTAAATATGTAAATGTAAACTCTGTTTTGATTTGCGAAACTAGTGAAATTCTGAATAAGGGTTTGGGTTACTCGAGGGGAAGGTTTAAGCATCCCTCAGAGCCTATCCGAAGATAGTCCTTAAACTCAAATTAGAAAAATATAATTAGAAAAACTTGTTTATTTATTTGCTTTAAAATCAATGGTAAGTAAATTTTATTAGCTTAAGAAAAAGAGTAAAATACAAGGTACGACATATATATGTCTATTAAATAAAATTAATAGTTGTATGTTTATCATACGGTAATAAATAAATGTACTAAAAATGTATGACAATTTTATATGTTGAAGAATATAGAGGTGTCTTATATAAATGTATCAAAAATAAATATTGAATTTAAAAGATATGAAAAAATTTCATTTTATTTATATATAGAAGTAAGACATGAAAGAAAATTAAAAAAAAATAAAATGAGATAGTAACCGAGTGTAAATATGTAGTAAAATAATGTGTATATTAAACTGTAGGGATTAAAAAAAAATAAGTAACATTTGTAACCAAGTGTTGATGTTACATCGGGCACTAATGCCCAACCCCAGATTGTGACCCCGAGCACTGATATCCAGACAGATGGAGTGACTACGATGCAGACTTTACCCTAGGCTTATCCTGGTAAGATGACATCTTTACCTCCCTCTCTATTGTTTTTGTTGATTATCTTTATTTTAGTTGCATTTGACGACAACTTTTTTTCTTTTGTGGGTGGGGTGAGGTATTTCCATAGCTACCTTTTGTGATTACATTTTATTTGTATAAATTGGGTTTTTGCAATCTATATTTGTGTTTGATTGTGTATGGATCTTAATCTTGTGGATGCTTGAGCTTGTGGCTCCTTTTTTTTTTATGGAAATGGTTTTGACCTATTTTAATATTTTGTGCCACCTCAATTGTCTGTGATTGTGGTTGTTCTTGTGCAAATTTGAGTATCGGTTATGATCAATATCGATGACTTGAATAGTGTTATTAATTGAACAAAATGAATGTGCGGCTACGATGAGGACAAATGAAGTTGCATAGACATTGCGTGAACCTTTAGCATCTCGTTGTGACTAGCCGGTAATCGAATGAATCTCTTGTGATGAACATTGCACACTAGCTAGAAAGTGTGGAGTCTTGTTTGATATTGGTGCCAATGCCTTGTGTGATGAGATTACCTTGAACATTGTGTATGATGACACCTAGAATTTGCCTCATTGGTCCAGTTGACTAAGTGATGCACAAGCACTTGAAATGATCTTAGGCAACAATTTTGAAGAGTGAAACAATTTGACAATATACCTCTTTTGTGGCCAACGTTGTGAGATGTGTGAACCTTTCTTGAACACTCTTGAGTCTTATCCTTTTCTTGGAAGAAACTTGAACAATTGTCACCCCTCTTTATCCATTCACCCATATCTCTCATGAAGTGTGGTTTGTTTTAATAGTCAACTTAGTCCAAAAGCCTAAGTTGGGGTGTGGTGAAAAGAGAAGGGAAATCAAGAAGTGTGAGAAATTCCACCTTTGAGCAATGGTTTTGAAAAAGATAGAACCCCTTCATGTAAAAAAAATAAAAGAAGAAAGCAGAAGAAAAAGAATGAAAACAAATTGTGAAATAAAGTAGTGGAAGTTGCAAAAGAAATGGGGTATCCGGTAGTTCATTTGAAGTTGAATAATGGGGTGAATTAGGAGCATGATCAAAATGTTAAAGAAAAGGAAGAAAGTGATGTGGAGACCACACTTCATGAGAATAGCAACCACTAAGCCTAAATGACCATACCTTTACACTCATCCCCGTTACAAGCCTTGAAAAGATTTTTGTGATCTTGAGTGAGCTGAAACAATTGTTGATTGGAAAATAAGGGGAAACCTATGGGTGAAGCCATGCATGTGTTCATCTTTGTGAGTGTGAGAGTCGTATGTGATCCCAGAACTATAAATTGTTGAAGAACTTTGTGTGAATAGGGAATCATCTTTGTTGTAAGGGCATTTGAGTACTTTTGTTGAGCTTGAACTTGTATGTGAAGCAAATATTGTGAACTTGAGCATCTTTGATAACGGTGAGTTACAATTTGAATCTTTGAGTGCACAATTGATCATTGCATGAGTAAGTTAAGCCTTGTTGTGTGCATTAATGTTGAGTGGTATGCAGCACTATTTGAGACATCCCTTTTTGAACTGCCTGATCTTGAGTTTTACTTTATGACAAGAAAAAGTTTAAGTTGGGGGTGTTGATGAGTCTGAGATTTGGACTCATTTGGGGCTTTGTTTATATAGATTTAGTGTCCTCAAATGCTTAATTTGTGCCATAAACTGATGTTAAATCCTTTATTTTCAGGTATATGGATTGAGGAACAAAGCAAGGACACTAACAGGCAAAAAGGAACAAAACAAACTGATGAAATGAAGAAAGGCAATGTCACACCCCTATTCCGAACTAGCCGAAACAGTTCACAACAAAATATGGCTGACACTCTAATTTTGAAAAAATATATTTTTGTTTTAGAGTCGCCACCTAAATTTTAAGGAAAATATTAGGAAAACCTTTTTTTAAATATGTAAATGTAAACTCTGTTTTGATTTGCCAAACTAGTGAGATTATGAATAAAGGTTTTGGTTACTCGAGGGGAAGGTATTAAGCATCCCTCAAACCCTATCCGAAGATAGTCCTTAAACTCAATTTAGGAAAATATAATTAGGAAAACTTGTTTATTTATTTGCTTTAAAATCAATGGTAAGTAAATTTTATTAGTTTAAGAAAAAGATTAAAATACAAGGTACGACATATATATGTCTATTAAATAAAATTGATAGTAGTATGTTTATCATATGGTAATAAATAAATAAATGCACTAAAAATGTACGACAATTTTATATGTTGAAGAATATAGAGGTGCCTTATATAAATGTATCAAAAATAAATATTGAGTTTAAAAGATATGAAAATTTGTCATTTTATTTATATATAGAATTAAGACATGAAAGAAAATAAAAAAATAACATGAGATATTAATCGGGTGTAAATATGTAGTAAAATAATGTATATTTTAAAGTGTAGGAATTAAAAAAATAAGTAACATTTGTAGAAGTGATAGTAGATATGAGAAAAAATAATATGAAGTGTAACAAAATAATAAGTTATATATAGAGAAAACTAAAAAAATATAGGATTTGTAACTTTTTGCATATGACATATATATGTATGTACCTTGTATTTTGAACCTATTGGCATATCTAAAATATTGAAATAACATTTTAAGAAATTAAAATGGTTTAGCAATAATTGATTTTTTTTTTTAAAGTAAGAATAGTCAATATTTTGTAAAGGGTGTGATGTCAAGAATATAAGATAGGCTTAGCTATTGAGATTTATTCTATAGTTACTTTTTTTTGTTAATTAAATAAGCCTACTTCCCTACTTATTTTCTAAAAAATATATATATTTCCTAAAAGGTAATTACTTTAGCCTTTAAACTAATCTAAAAGTCATTTTGGGAGTTTTTAAATGATAAGTTTTCTTAACATAAAGTCCTAAGTGAGATTTGATAAATAAAGCTACTAAATATTTTGGTCCTTCTCGGAGCAAATAACTTGAGCCGTATGTATGTTTCAAAACTAAAAGAACAACAATTCTAACAAAAACTATAGTACTTGTTTTACCCTCTTAAGATAGTGCACTTTTAATCTCTCAAACTATATCGTTTTAGTTTCAAAGTATGCACCTTTAGGTCCTAAAAGAAATAGGCTTTAATGTAATATCCCGTAACTTAAGATACATTTGCGACTCGTAACCACCAATGCATAGATGTGATATCGGGGGAGGTATATCATTGAAAATGGTTTAAGTATACCATGTAACCTTTGTTTTTAGTCATTTTAAGGGTTAAACAAAAGTTTTAGGTCAAAGAGATCATTAAAGAAAAGATTAAAGTTTAAAGGTTCATTGTAGAGGAATACTACAAATGATCTCATTTCTGATCTGACTTTGAACGATGCATATCTCCTAATATATAACGAGTTAGAAGGCCTACAACCTATCCAATTGAAGGTATTTGAGTCTAGTTTCCAGCAAAACAAACCTCTCGTTAAAACGATATCGGAGTAAAAAGTTATGTTCATTCTACGACAGACGCGCGCTCTGCCTAATCACTGCGGGACATGTGGCACTTTAGAGAAAGTTGGCCAAACTTGTTGTTTTTATATTAGAAGTTTGGGATATACTTTCTCATATACTCAAGAACGTGTAAGGACTGGTTTCAAGCTATTTATTCAAGTTTTTCTCATCTTCAATCCACCAAAGCTAAAGGAAAAAGTATTGTTCTTGGAGAATAAAGAAGGGCAGGGGCTGCTTTTCTTTGATATATAGATAAAGTTTTCAGCAAAGGAGTTTGACAACGTAAGATAGTAAGTCCCGAATTAAGGCTCAGGTACTCAAGACATCAAGCAATTTCAGTAGACTAGAGACTTCCAGTTTAGCAGTTGGTAAGCTCCACCTCTACCTGGAGCTATCAGATATTTAGAGCCTATATTTTGCTACGTATGTACATATATCAGAATGGGTATGTCGGGGCCCTGTCCCGACTAGTTATCATATTCTCAGAGGCATACTCTTTAGAGGCTTCGTAGACTTAGTCTTGCTTCCGTTGTAAAGTAGCCCAACGTGCCCTTTAGTTATCTTTGTTTTAGTATGTGTCTTCATATATGTTCCGTTGCTTATGAATCTACAGCTTTGGCATGAGATTAGTAAGATCTTTAGTAGGTGCTTGTGTATATCCTAGATGTCTTCCCCTTTCTAGTTAGGGATGTGACATTTAAGCTAAGGAAAGTTGCACATTTTATACTTGGAAAATCTGCAAAGTGAAGTTGTTAAAAAGCTGCAGTTTTTACCTCTTAGAAACTGCATTTTTAAACTTAAATTTTACACTTTAAAGCCCACAAAATGGTTGTGTTTTGAGCCTCAAAAAAAACCTGCAGTTTTACACTAAAAAAATCTGCTTAGTAGAGCATGTTAAAGCCACATTTTCACACTAAAAAAAAATCTGCAATTTTAAAGCTAAAAATCTTCATTTTTTACCAAAAAATATCTGCATCTTTTATGCTCAAATTATGCACATTTTGAGCTCAAATTCTGCACTCTTTTGAGCTCAAAATGATGCATTTTTGGGGCTCAAAATACCACTCTTAAACTCTTAAGAAAGTGATATCATTAACCTTAAAACAATCTGCAGTTCGCTCAACTTTAAAGTCTGCATTTTAGGCTACCAAAAACCACACTTTAAACACTTGTTTATGAAAAGAATCTGAAAATAAGTTCACAATATTTGGGAAAAAAACATTATTCCTAAGTTGAATTTCTTTGTGAGGTTGTGTTTTCATGACTAAAAATATTTAGTAACAAATAAAACTTAACTAGAAAGTAATGCTTATAAGCTAAGGGACTATACTAAACCCAATATCTAAAGGGATGCGAGGTGGGAAGCTACGTCTTACCATCGTTCTAAGTTGATTCGTACAAACCCAAACAAAATAAAAGCAAGCTTATATAAGAGTGAAATACTAATGTGTAAGATGTTAGTCGAAAGACAACACTATAAGCGTATGTATATGTAAGAAACTATGAAACTTCGGAGCAAAGAGGAAGTGTTGGACACTATTTGACTCGATAAAGGCTGCTAGACACGAGCTTATGCGGCTATCTGTCGCTTCTCTGATTTGGACAGAGATGGAGTTATATACTAACTCCAAACGCACTCCCGAGTGTACATGTGACAAACAAAGAAGAAGTAGAATTAGCAAGTGGACTTTGGATTTATCAGAACACATAAAAAATAAGAATCATGTAGTCATAGGCATATTAGAAAATATACTCCGAAACAACAACATCAGCATGATACTATCCTGGCAGTTTCTTGATGACATTTAAGCAATTAGTATACCGAACTTTAATCAATCTAGAGAGTTGCTGATTGGCTTTAAGATATCATTCAAGCGAGCATATAAATATTAGTTGGATAGTTGTATCGTTGTGCGAGTTTTACAATGATTTCACAATTGGTTGCTGATCATGCTTAAAAATAGACATTGATCAACCTTAAGCGTAAAAGATTAGAATTAAACAATAAGCACGTCCTAATAGATAGTAGCTTTAATATTTTGTCAAAAGATGCAGTGCTACTGTTCTGCTTATTATAAAGCAGCACAACCTGGTTCACAAACTCCTTTAGAGAGATATGTAAAAGATTAACCAAAGTGCAATTATTACTTGTGTGAAATAAGAGTTCTCATGGGAATAGAATGAGTTACACCACTACTATAACGTAAAAAGACAACAAGTGTAAGGCTCTTGAATCTGATCATTTTGGTGAATAACTAATCCAAAGTTAAGTTAATTTGAAGCTATGCATGTTGATCTCTCAAGAGGTAAATGATACACCTTAGGCTTCAAAAAAATTCCAAACAACCAACAGATCATGCCTATTCTATGATCAAGATAGATTTTGTCTTACATTTATGAATAAAATGCTGTCTTTCTAACACACATACACAAAATATGTCTGCCATCGATATGTATTTTGGTTCATATAAATTATTTTATATGCTTAAACTTGATGATTATGCATTTTGCAATAAAAGTATAGGTTCAGTCGAGTTGATTACCCCAAAACAGGCATAAATCAGAGAATGACAGGAGCTAGGAACCTTCAAACATAATGAGTCAACCTGACTAACAACATTAAATAGCAGAAAGAAAAAATATATATCCAGAGAAGACGAAACACGAATGGGGAAAGTAGATCAGGAAGAACTGATCTTAAGAGTTCGAAATGGCTCATTTATACTTAGAAAATGATTATTTAGGCAAAGTTTGGTTATACAAGAAGGAGTAAACAAAACTTAGAATCAAGACTCCTCAAAATTTAAATGAAATATGACTTGCGAAACAACAAGATAACTTATGAAATATCTAAGGTGCAACACATCAGCCTAAACATGGATATCACTTAGCAGCAGCGAGTAATATAAAGCAGGCTAAACGCGTGTTGCAGAACTCGAAAGTAGCAATATGAACATGTCTTATGCTTTCTAAGCCGATTCTAACTCGAGTTTACATTAAAGATATGAGCAGCTAATATACAAGAGAAACACGTCCAGCATTCCAGTTATGATTCAAACAAACAGTGATGAAACAGAGCTACGCAATTAGTACACTCAAAGTGGAGACTAAGTGAGCATCAAACTATTGCAAGCAAAACAGAGGATAGATTCAGCTAGTTGTATATGGATACAAAATCAAGTTAATGAAATAATAACCAACACGTAACATTCAAACAACTCCACTAATTCTTGACTCACACCTACTTCCCATAGACATACAAGAAGACGAAATTAAAGTAAGGACTAAGACAGGGGAATCAGATACACGTAATAATAGATTCTATAAAAGTGTTGAACACATAGCACGCCGCATCGAAAAAAGAATGTAAGAGGAGACGAAATTACCTTTCTTGGAGCTGCAAACTAAGGCTTTGACGTCAAGAATTCAACTACGAACTTCCTCTTCAACTCAAAGCAGTAAAACGGAAACAGAGAACAAAGGTTAATAACCTTAAAATCTGTTTCCTAGATGATTTCCGGACCTTTGTTGGTGTTGTTCAAATGTTGTTCGATTTCTGGATTGTTGTTCGATCATTTCCGTTCGTTTTTGGATTTTTTCAGTTGATTCTTGGATGTTTTGTTGAGACCCGAAGTCCATCCTTTTATAGTCGATTTGTGCTCCAAGAATTCAAAATTTGAATTCTTGGAAACGCAAATATCAGAGGAAACAGCGAAGAAATCATGAAGGAGAAGAAAAATCTCTCAAGAATCCACCTTTTCAGGTCGATTTGTGAGGGTTGAGTGAGTGATGGGGCATTTTTCCGGCGGCCAGAGTCGTTTCTCTAATAGAGGGGATGGGAGAGCATGTGGGTGCGGCCATAGGAGGTGATGGGAGAGGAGCTTGGGGCGGTATAGGCGTCTATGGAGAAGACACAACTAGTGTAGGGGTCTGAGGAACGAGCATGGGCGGTCATGGAGAAGACGTTATGTCTGTGGAAGAAGAAAACGCGTAAGGGGTATGGGGAAGAAGGAAAATTCAATGTTGATCTAGAGTATAGGGGACGATACGTGTCTTTTGGGAGAAGGAAGAGTCTTACTCATTTTGGGTCGTCTGATCGTTTGATCGGACGGTCAAAATTAATCTATAGTTGAATAATTAAATAAATATTATATTATATATATATATAGAAAAATGCTGAATTAAATTGGGCCCTTATATTAAATTGGACGGTTGAGATCGAATCTGAAGAAGAACAATCCATGTGCTTCTTATGTGGCACACGTGGATTGGCCAAATTAAAATGACTTGGATTGCCAAATTTGATCAAATTAACTTCATTTAAATTATAACCTCTTCTTTATTAAATAGCCATAATTTTAAAAAAAAAATATTTTGCAAGACTAGCTTATTTGATAAAATTATTCATTCTAAAAATAAAATTAATATAAATTGGTAACTTATTAATTAATTAGCCTTCTTAATTTTAAAATGTCAAAAAAAAATATTTATCGCAATAATAGAAATTATATTTAATTAGAAAAATCGAGTTAACCCTTAAAACAATATTTATTTGACGTGAAGTTTAAAAATGAGAAAGTAAGTAGTAATATTTATATAATATATTTAATTTTATTATTATTATTATTATTATTATTATTATTATTATTATTATTATTATTATTATTATTATTATTATTATTATTATTATTATTATTATTATTATTATTATTATTATTATTATTATTATTATTATTATTAAAACTTTAGTTAAACAAATGGTTGGAGCCAAAATTGGGTGTCAACAGGCAAGCCTGGTGATCGCCAAGAGCACTTGGCGAATCACCGAGTGGCTAGCTTGACCGCCTAAAGTTCTAGTGTGCCAGCCTTGAGGGAAGAAACCAAGTCGGCGACAAAAAAGAGTAGTCAGCGAATCGTTGAGCAGTTCCGCGATGCAAAGAGAGATCGCCCAAAGTTACAGAACTTGAGTATGCTGAGTGCCAAGGCAAAAAGGCGATGAAAGAGATCAATGGGAAGTCCGCCGAGTGGTTCGGCGAGCCCGACTTACTTCGCCAAACGTCCATTTGTCACTTATTTTTGGCGACTATAAATTAGATTTTGAACAATTATTTTAGAGAGTGGACTTATGTTGGTTAATGCTAAATTAGTTTAGAACACTTTTCTTTGTAGTTTTTCATAGTTTTGAAGAATTTTAGAGATCCAATTTGGAGATTTTGAAAGTGGGTTTCGAATATTCTGCAAATTGAAGCATTGTAAAGACTAAATTACTCTTACCCAGTTGATGACTAATCGATTCGGTAATCGTTTTTATTCTTTTATGATGTTTGTCTAAAACCCCAATTCTTGGGGTGTGATCATCTGATTATGGGTTGAATTAGTTTATGGGTATTATTAATTACTATTTTAGATGCTAAATTGAAGTGAGTTTAATCATTAATTATGGTTTAATTTATGAATTGTAGTTGAAAATACAGTTCTAATATTGTGTTCTTGGCTTGCTCGAGAGAGAGGTTTTAGAAATAAGATTATTGATTAATGATTTGTAGGTATTGGGTTGAGCTGGGTTTAGCTCGAGAGTGCGAATCCTAAACTCAATCCTACCCATCTAGCTCGAAAGAGTGGATGAATTAAGGTGTGGGATGTTCTTCATTGTTATGATTGTTGATGTTCGAAAGAAATCACCTGATTCGAGATAGTTTTTCGGGAGAAGGCTATCTACCTTAAAGTCTATCGTACTGATGAGTCCGAGATTTGGACTCATTTAGGGCTTTGTTTATATCGAAGTAGTGTCCTCAAATACTTATTTTGTGTCAATAACTGATGTAAAACCCTTGATTTTCAGGTAATGCTAATTGATGAAAACCCTAACTCAATTGGGGGAATTCTACCATTTGAAATAGAGGAATTTAGGAACTCCATGGATGGAAGGAATCCATGGATGAAAACTATCATACCTTGACTCCAATTGGTAGCCTTCAATGGAGGAATTGGAACCTTATCTTGAAACCCTAGGTCAGGAGTCCTTCTTCATCGTCTTCTTCAAGTTTCTAGAGAGAGAATATTTGGAGAGGAATTGGTTTCTTTTTGTGATTTTTGAAGAATGAAATAAATGGGGTGAATTTGGGGGTTAAAGGTTTATATAGGGGTTCTAAATATAGGCAAAATGACATAGTATAGGAATTAATTAATTAGGAAAAGACCTAACCGACCCTAAAAATAACTGTCAGCTGGCCACCGACGGACCCCAATCAACGAGCCGTGGTCTGACCCACGGTTCGTCCTGGTGGACCGTGGTTCGCCATCAGAAAGTTGGTTTTTGGGCCTCGAACCATGGACCTTGGTCTGGCCTATGGTCCGTAGGTCAGGCCGTGGTCCTGAGCCTCCAGGACACTCTGGGCAAGGCCATCCATAGACCACACCTACGGTCCGTGGTCCCATCCACGGGCCGTGGGTGGCCCTCGTGGCTGGCACCTTCAATTTCCCAAAGTCTAGTTCATTTCCCTTTTTCGTATACGGGGTGTTACAATATCTTCTCCTTGGGACCATTCGTCTTCAAATGAGATTTAAACTGGTTCTAAATGAGTAGGGGAGGAACTATCGACTCGAAGCTAGGACGTTCTCAAAACATCATAAGTGGGGTGAACTAACTCTATCAGCCCATTATGCATGCAATGCACATATATAAGAATGAAACATCAACTCCACTATGATGAAATTTCAACATTACTCATTTTCAAGGAGGACCTACCTTCTCCAAGCTAAAAACATGCTCAACACAATCTCATGGAGCTCATATGCAATTCACTCTCAAAAAGCATATCTAAAACATGTTCATCAATTAATCTCATAAAGTCTATTGGCAACTCATACTCAATGCACAATAACATGAGGAAAATCAATCATATAAACTCATTTTCTTTCAAAACAGAAGTTTTCATGAACATGCATATCATAAGGAAATCATGGAAACACATGAAAACACATGACTCCCAAAACAAAGACAACTCAAGAGGAACTCATTACCTCAAGCCAGAATAGGAGTAGAAGGAAAAAGATAAGGATATCGGGACATCATTCGGCCTCGGCCTCCCAAGTAGCACCCTCACTAATTGATTCCTCCACGAAAGCTTCACGGAAACTATTTCCTTGTTTCTCAAGCTCTTAACTTGCCAGTCCAAAATCTCAACCGGAACCTCCTCATAAGAAAGACTTTTGTCAACTCCCAACCCTTTTAGGGAAACTATGGATGTCTGATTTCCAACACACTTTTTAAGCATAGAGACATGGAATACGAGATACACTATTGCCAACTCATTTGGTAAATCTAACTCATAAGCAACCCTACCGACGCGTCTCAAAACCTAATACGAGCCTACATACCGGGGACTAAGTTTCCCCTTCTTACCAAAACTCATCACACCCTTCATGGGTGAGATTTTCAAATAAACTCAATCGTCGACCTCAAATTCTAGATCCCTTCTTCTCACATCGGTATAAGACTTTTGCCGACTTTGAGTCATTCTCAACCTCTCTCTAATGAGTCAAACTCTCTCAATGGCTTCATAAACCAATTCGGGACCTATTCAGGCAACTTCACCCACCTGAAACCAACCTATAGGAGATCTACACCTCCTACCATATAAGGCCTTAAATGGAGCCATATTGATTCTTGAGTGATAACTGTTATTGTAGGCAAACTCAATCAATGGCAAATGGTCGTCCTAATTGCCCTTAAAATCGATCACACATGCCCTTAACATGTCTTTCAAAGTTTAGATAGTACTCTCCCCTTTTCCATCAGTTTGGGGATGAAAATTCGTGCTAAGCTTAACCTTAGTGCCAAGCTCCTTTTGGAATGACTTCCAAAACTGAGAAGTGAATTGGGTACCACGATCAGAAATAATGGACAAGGGCACTCCATGCAACCTTACCATTTCTCTCAAATACAACTTTGCATAGTCCTCTGCCAAATAGGAAATTTTGATAGGAAGGAAATGAGCAGATTTCGTCATCCGATCTACTATCACCCAAATAGAGTCATGTTGTCGCCGAGTGCGAGACAATCCAACAATAAAGTCCATATTCAAGTCTTCCCACTTCCAAGTAGGAATGCTAATATCTTGGGATAAACCTCTCGGTTTCTGATGCTCAACATTTACTTGTTGGCAATTTGGAAAATTAGCCACAAAACCCGCAATATCTTTCTTCATCACATTCCACCAATAGACCTCCCGTAAATCACGGTACATCTTGGTGGCTCCCGGGTGAATAGAATACTGCGAACTATGGGCTTCTGTCAAAATTAATTTGTTCCCTTAAGTCATCAACATTTGGAACAAATAATCGACCTTGGTATCTAAGGACACCATATCCCCCTTGGGAGAAAGCCTCGACGAATTTCTTAAGGACATCTTCTTTCAATTCTACCAAAATTGGATTAAGACCTTGCTTGGCTTTCACATCCACCACAAAAGATGATTTGGAACCATTGTGAACCATAACACCACCTTTGGTGGAGTCCACTAGTTGAACACTTAACCGAGCCAATCTATGAACATCTTGAACCAACTCTTTCTTTTCTTCTTCTATATGAGCAACACTACCCATAGATAACCAACTAAGAGCATCCGCTACCACATTAGCCTTGTCGGGGTGATAAAGAACACTCATGTCATAATCTTTCAATAACTCAAGCCACCTTCTTTGGTGAAGATTCAAATCTTTTTTATTAAACACATAATGCAAACTCTTATGATCGGTAAACACATCAACATGAACTCCATACAAATAGTGCCTCCAAATCTTTAAGGCAAATACAACCATCACTAGCTCAAGGTCGTGAGTAGGATAATTCTTCTCATGTACTTTAAGTTGCCTTGAGGCATAGGCAATAACTTTCCCATTTTACATTAGCACGAACCCTAGCCCAATTCTTGAGGCATCACAATAAACCACAAAACTATCCATTCCTTTCGGTAAGGTCAACACCGGGGCGGAAGTAAGTCTATCTTTCAACTCTTGGAAACTCTTCTCACAAAATTCGGACAATATGAACTTAGCCTTCTTTTGAGTCAAAGCAGTTAAAGGAGAGGCAATTGAAGAAAATCCCTCAACAAATCTTCTATAGTAACCAGCCAAACCCAAAAATCTTCTAATATCCGAGGGAGTTAGAGGTCTAGGCCAACTCTTGACCGCATCCGTCTTCTTAGGATCTACCTCGATACCCTTACTCGAAATAATATGACCAAGGAAAGGTACAGACCTCAACCAAAATTCACATTTACTAAACGTTGCAAAAAGCTGTTGGTGCTTAAGAATTTGCAACACGATCCTCAAATGATCCATATGCTCATCCTCACTCCTTGAGTAGATCAAAATATCATCGATGAACACAATCGCAAACATGTCAAGATATTGTCTAAACACCTTGTTCATCAAGTACATAAACGCCGTCGGAGCGTTAGTCAACCCAAATAACATTACTAGAAACTCATAATGACCATACCGAGTTTGAAAAGTCATCTTTGGAATGTCATCATCTTTCACCCTCGATTGGTGATAACCCGATCGGAGATCGATCTTAGAGAAATAACTTACCCCTTGAAGTTGGTCAAATAAATCATTTATCCTTGGGAAAGGATACTTGTTCTTAATGGTCACCTTGTTCAACTAACGGTAATAAATACACATACAAAGGGACCTATGTTTCTTTCTAACGAACAAAACTGGAGCACCTTATGGAGAAATACTTGGTTGGATAAAACCCTTATCCAATAAATCCTTCCACTGTACTTTCAACTCCTTAAGTTCTGCCGGAGCCATACAGTAAGGAGGAATAAAGATAGGTTGCGTATCTGGGAGAAGGTCAATACTGAAGTCTATTTCCCGCTCGGGAGGAATACCGGGTAAGTCTTCTGGAAACACTTCTAAAAACTCATTGACAATGGGGACCGACTCAAGAGAAGGGGTTTCAAAATCTACATCCCTCACCCTTACAAGATGGTAAAAGCAACCCTTATAAATCATCTTCCTAGCTTTAAGATAAGAAACAAACTAACCCTTAAGCATAGAATTTCCCCCCTCCATTCTAGGATAGGCTCATTCGGGAACTGAAACTTGACTACACGAGTTCTACAATCAATAGAAGCATAACAAGAGTGCAGTCAATCGATACCCAAGATAACATTAAAGTCTAACATATCAAGCTCTACCAAGTCAACAAGAGTAACTCTATTGGACAGGGAAATGGGACACTTTCTTAGACACTCTTAGCCACCACAGAATCACTAACAGGAGTAGAGACGGAAAAAAAGTTCTACCAACACATTGGGGAGCACATCAAACCTCATCTCCACATATGGTGTCACAAAAGACAAGGTAGCACCGGGATCAAGTAAATCATATACACCAAGTTGGAAAACTTTCAACATACCGATAACCACATCTGGAGAACTCTCTTGTTCACCTCTAGTCTGTAGAGCATAGAAACGATTTTGCTTAGGAGCATTGGAACCCGAACCACTAGGAGTAGCATGTTTTCCCTCTCTTCCTTTAGCCATAATCATTGGGCAATCCCTCATTTTGTGACCACTCTTGCCACAACAGAAGCAACCATCTGTGCCGGCTAGGCACTTACCATCGTGCTTCCTTCCACACTTAGTAAAATTAGGCCTAGACAATGAAGATCCACTACCATTACCTCCTTGAGGCTGAGGGTTAGACACCCTATCTTGGATGAACTTTGGAGGAGCACTGGAAGAACCTTGACTGGAAAACTTTTGTCGGAATCTTGGACGACATTGTCCATCGGACCTTCTGTTATAGAGAAATTACCATTACCGGTCTTAGCCCTTTTTCCTCGCTAGACTTTTCCTTGAGTTTCTCCTCCTCAATTTGTTGTGCATGTACCATGAGACGAGAGATTTCCATATCATGAATGAGCATTGCAGTTCAGCACTCTTTTACCACCATTTCGGACACACCCGCCACAAACTTACTCATCTTAGCTCTTGAATCTGCAACCATTGATGGAGTGTACTTAGATAATTGAGTGAACTTTAGAGCATATTTCCTCACACTCATACCCCCCTTATTATAGGATAATGAACTCAAGCACCTTGGCTTCCCTCATCTCAAGGGGAAAGAACCTATGAAGAAACGCGGCCTTAAACTTCTCCCAATTAAAAGGACCCGCATCTTTCGGTTTCCCTTGTTTCCATTGGTTATACCATATTTGAGACACACCTTTCAATTGATAAGCGACCAACTCCACCTTTTCCACCAGCATAACTCCCATGATCATCAACACCTTATAGACCTCATCAATAAACTCTAGAGGATCTTTCTTAACTTTGGAACCATGTAACTCCGGAGGATTCATTATTATGAAGTCCCTCAGCGTGAAGCCGTCGAATTCACATTTAAGCATGCGGGAACCATAACCTCCCTATTGGCTTGGGCCGCCACGGCTTGAGCCAACACTTGAAAAGTAGCCCTAAACTTCATATTAGAAACATGCTCGGCCAAATGATCGATCGGAACTTGAGGAGCTTGGGGAGGAGACTCTTGTTCTACATTCTCCCTCACATTCCTTCTAACATAAGCTCTTCGGGTAGCCATATCCTGAAGAACATAGGGTAAGGATTAGGAGAGAGACTTTATAGAGTTAAACTCTATCACACGACTTAAGAGTAATGAAAGAAGTGGAGTTTCCTAATAATCTTGTGACCTCTCATTCATAAATGTGGCGCGCTTCACACTTATGAACAAGACTCTAGACGTGTCTTATGAGACATTGTAGGACCATTCTAAACCTTGTGCTCTGATTACCAAATTTGTCACGACCTATGGGTACACCCTAGATGTAACATAGCGTATAGAACCCCGAAGGACTCCATACAAGCCACTTAGTTCTCATAACATAAGAATAGAACAATAAGAGTAAAACAATATTCCAAGTCCAAAACATTTTTATAAAATGAAAAGGGGAAGTCTAAACTCTTGTCTGATCATAGCCATCTAATACAATAGAATGAAATTGGACCTAGCCCATACATCATGTCCAAAAGAGAAATACATGAAAGAAACTAAAAACAATAACTCCATCCTCGAAGTATGAGGACTCACCAAAGCTCGAGAAAATTACGAACTCAACTACTAGCCACGAGACTCGGAAACCTGCCTGTCGGACCCCACATTTGGGGAAAATGTAGGCAAGAATATGCGTTAGTACAAAATAATGTACCAAGTATGATAGCCATGCATAAAACATTTAAATCATTCTAAAAGGGGACATTTCATTTCATGACATGCAATTGACCAAGATATAACATAATGAAAGAGTTACAAAAATATAAATCATAAACCATGGTCAATGCAAGCTAACTTCTTCTTTAAAAGCTTTGAACTCATATGTGATACTCCTTGAGTAACCTTAGTTCATTATTACTTGTGGGGAAATTATCCTTAACCAACATTGAGACCATGTGAGCTATAACATGGAATCTGGTGTCTATCCACATCGAAAAGAGGTGTCCTACTTGCCGAAGGTAGAACCTTGAACTTCTAGCTTAAGTGGATCCACTAGCTAATCAACCTATGTGGGCACGTATTTATGGGATAAGGAGATTGCTACTAGAAACCTGGCCTCTACTAACGGGGGAGCTTCCATCTCATGAGATTACTTTGGAACCCCGGCCTCTACTAACGGGAGAGCTTCCATCTCACTATCAATATCCACTGGGTGCTAAGCATGAATTCCCACGGAATAGTAATTTCTTACTTGACTTCATTACTCATGAAAAGGTGACCTTGGACAACCAATTCTAGCTAGTTTCATGAAGATAGCTCCATGTCTTTGATTCAATTAGGTGAGAAAGTCTTTCAACCTATGATACCTTTCTATGTGAGAAAACCTTTCACATCATGCTAGTATGTGTTTTAGTGAGAATATCATTTCACAACACATAGCTAATCAACCTATGTGGGCACGTATTTATGGGATAAGGAGATTGCTACTAGAAACCTGGCCTCTACTAACGGGGGAGCTTCCATCTCATGAGATTACTTTGGAAACCCAGCTTCTACCGATTCGAGCTAGTTTCATTAATATAGATCCTAGTCTTTGATTCAATTAGGTCAGAAAGACTTCCAACCTAAGAAACCTTTCTATGTAGGAAAAACCTTTAATATCTTGCTAGTATGTGTTTTAGTGAGAATTTCCTTTCACAATACAATATCATCATTGGTACTTTGCTCTCAAAGCACCCTTAAAATTTTTGCATAGATTTCATAAAAACAATGTGTAAGTCCATAATTCGCCTCCTTGAGGTCAAAACCCTATTTCAATCATCAACTCTTAGAAAACATGGGTTAGATATGGATTTTATCATAAATTCATGTAAAACTAGTAATATATGCTCAATTTCATAAAACTCTTTCTTGAAGATCAAATCCCACAACATATAGTTCATAACTTGGAAACATAGGGATCACATGGGTTCATAGGGGAATTCATCATAAAAGCATTGCAATTCATCAATTCATACATAGAAGATCATAATTAAATCATTTAAATCAATAATGATAAGAACTCATGCTAATTGATAAAAACCCTAACTCAATTGGGGAAATTCTACCATTTGACATAGAGGAATTTGGAAAGTCCATGGATGGAAGGAATCTATGGATGAAAACTATCATACCTTGACTCCAATTGCTAGCCTTCAATGGAGGAATTGGAACGTTAGAATCTTTCTTCTTCTTCTTCTTCAAATTTCTAGAGAGAGACTATTTGGAGAGGAATTGGTTTCTTTTTGTGAATTTTGAAGAATGAAATAAATAGGGTGAATTTGGGGGTTAAAGGGTATAGGGGTTCTAAATATAGGAAAAATGACATAGTATAGGATTAAATAAATTAGGAAAAGATCCAACCGACCCTAACAATAACTAATAGCTGGCCACCGACGGACCCCAGTCGACAGGTCGTGGTCTGACCCACGGTCCGTCCTGGTGGACCGTGGTTGGCCATCAGAAAGTTGGTTTTTGGGCCTCGAACCACGGACCCTAACCACTGATCGTGGTCTGGCCTACTGTTCGTAGGTCAAGCCTTGGTCCTAAGACTCTAGGCCACTCTGGCAGGGCCATCCACGAACCACACCTATGGTCCGTGGTCCCATCCATGGGCCGTGGGTGGCCCTCGTGGTTGGCACCTGCAATTTCCCAAAGTCTGGTTCGTTTCCCTTTTTTGAATACGGAGTGTTACAAAGACATTATTGTATACAATTAAATATAAGTAAAAATTAACTGTGATTATTCCATTTATACATTACAAACAGAAATGGTCATTTTATACAGATAGCAATTCCACCAAAACTAATTTATTTAATTTTTCAAACTTAAATCAATTGATACCAACTAATTTATACAATAATTATCAATTGAAGCTAATAAAGAGTGAAATAGATTTAACTATGGACGATAATAGATCAAATATACAAATAGGGGTGTTCATAGTTTGGATAAAAATCGATCCAAACCGAAAAATCAAACCAAATCGATAAAATAAAATCGATTTTATTTGGGTTTGGTTTGGTTTGATTTTAGATTTTGGAAAACCGGTAGTATTTGGTTTGGTTATGGTTTTATTCGAAAAAAACCCGAAGAAATAACCGAACCAACCGATGAATTATATACATATATGTTATTAATATATATACTTAATATATTGTTTTTTATAAACAATTTTAAAGATCTTATATATGTTTTCATTAAAATTTCTTTATACTTTACTTATTGAAAGCAAGAATGTCCAAGGTGAACATTTATCTTATTGATTTCATGTGTATGAGTGTCTATGACAATTCTTTGTGGGACTGAAAATGTTATTGTCTCTTTCTTCTAGTCCAATATAGTGAATATTAAAGCTTTATTTGATAGTAAATTCAGTGATCGAAAGTTCGGTAATTTAAGTCACTCTAACTATTTTTCGTTTTGAATGGATTGTTGTCACTTTTTTCACATTTTGAATAAATTGTTTCTTTTATTTTTGTGTATGGTTAACAACCGAATAACCAAACCAAACCAAACCAAACCGAAACCGATAACCACAAAACCGATAAATGTATATTATATTTGGTTTGGTTTGGTTTTGATAATTTTAGAACCGATTAAGTTGGTTTGGTTTTGATTTTTACCAATAACCGATCCAAACCGATCCGTGAACACCCCTATATACAAATGCATATATCAAGTCTCTATTTGTACAATTACGAATAATTTATACAGACATTAATTCTACTAAAATTATAACCATCAATGAATTATACATATTCAAACAACAATTTCACTAAAACTAATTTATACAATTATGTACTGCGATAGATAAGTTATACAACTACATATATCAACTCTATATTTATATTAACACTATTTTATACGGACCCTAATTCCACAGAAAATTATTCAAAACACACATTCAACCAAAAATCCAATTATCAATGGAGAATTTGTACAATTACAATTTGAAATCTATTCATATTCCACATTATGAGATCAATTCTAATACAATTAAAACAAGTTTTCAACCAAAATACAACACATTCAATCAAAGCTCCAATTATCAATGGAGAATTTATACAATTACAGTTTGAAATCTGTTCATATTCCCCATTACCAGATCAATTCAAATACAATTAAAACAAGTTATTCAATTATAATAGCTAATAACCAATCGGTTCATATAGAATTCAGCCAAAGTATAACACATTCAGCCAAAGCTCCAATTATCAATGGAGAATTTATACAATTACAGTTTGAAATCTGTTCATGTTCCCCATTACCAGATCAATTCAAATACAATTAAATTAAGTTATTCAATTAGAACATCTAATAACCAATCGATTCATATAGAATTCAGCCAAAATGTAATAGAAAATCGATATTCAAACAAAGCTTTAGAAAACCAAATTACCTATCGATTCAATATTGGACCTCAAAAAGATGAAGCGAATACACAACAAATTCTATATAATTACCAATCGATTTATACCTATGCATACAAATACAAAAGATAAAAAGACGTGAATTCAATGTATTATGTACCTGTTGATCAATGATGAAATCAATTGATTTGTTTTTTAATTGAAGTCGTCGATATCAGTATCTCAAAAATTGGGTTGCTGGTACGAAGAAATTGTGGTGTATTTGGTATGAAGTCTAACGATTTAATATTTCGCGAATTAAGGAATTGTATGCCTTTCTTAACCGAGATTACCGCCATTACCTTTCAAAAAATTTGAATTCAGTTTTGTATACAGCTTTGAAAAGAAGCTAATTATACAAACGATCACTCCTATAAAAACTTAAAATATAGCTACGGTCAGTAGTTATGAATACGATAGCTGAGGAGAATAATTAATTTAATTATTGTAGTTATTTCCGAAAGTTTCCCTACATAAATTTCAAGTTTGGCCCATTAATAAGCAATTAATTTAATTATTTAAAAAAACATCATTTTGTATAATCATAACTAAATGAATAGTTCAAAATTATCATTTAAAATTTACGAAAAGGGTCTTTGATAAAATAAAGAAGACTAATTCTCAAAATGACTTAACGAGTCAATACACCTTTTAAGGCTAATTTGATATATTCCAATTTTTTTTTATATTTTTAAATTTGTATTCAATTAAATTATATCACATAAATTAAAGAGAAGTAAGTAACACCTCCCTCAACAATGATGTTACAGAAAATTGAACAGTCACTTTTCTATCTGAGTGCGTTAAAGAAAATATAAATTAAAAATCAGTTTGGTCATGAAAATTTTAATTTTTGTTTCATTTTATTTTAAAATTTGTGTTTGCAATGCAATTAATTTGAAGTTGTATTTTTTTTTAATTTTCTTTGTCAAATGTCTACTTAAATTGTGAAAAAACTAACTGATTATAGAAATTGTTGGGTTTGACAGTGATTAGGGCGTCATGCAGAAGTTTACAATTGCAAATCATGATATCAATATATTAGATGACAAAAATTTATACTAAAAATATAATATTATTATATGACATAGTCAATTGACCTACATATGAAAAACTAATAAAAAGAAAATATTAAAATGCTAAGAGAAAAATTTCCTCACAAACAAAACTCTTCATGACTATATTGTGAATGTTATATGTATTCTTCTATGAGAATAGAGATCTTCAATTTATAGATCTCCACAAATTTTCTCTGAGGAAAGAATAAACCAAATATGGAAGAAAATAATGTTTTCTTTTGAGAAAAGTCAAAGCATTTAGGTAATTTTTTAGGAAAAAATAAACTTCAAATAAGATAAGAAAATCAAGACAAAATCCAGAAATAAACACTCTTTTTGGGACAAATCAAATAGAAAAATATAAGTCACTTAGACAATTATATTTGAAATTCAAAATTTCTTTTACTTTTCATTTTCTCTCCTTTCCTATTTACTTCTTTTCTCTTTCATTTTCTTCACTACAATTTTAGGGTGCAAAACTCTTTTATTTTTTCTAATGCTACCAGCCCCTTTGAAATTTGAATGATATACGTAGATATCCCCCTATGGCCATTGATAATGTTGGTATCTCCAAGCCTTTCGTCCATTGCATGATATGACTCCAAAGTTGATGTCGACACGACATAGTTATCAAATATGTCAAGTAATTAAGCTATTGTAAGGCCATAAATTTCTCAATATATTTGGCTAAGTTATTTTTAATGAAGATTTACTATGCATGTGGTCATAGATTTTGAGAGAAGTATTTGCCTTTTTTTAAAAATGATTTCTATCTATAAGTTCTAAAATTATTAAAAAAAATACTCATAAGTTTGTATTATCAATTTATAATGAAATGTTCCGTGTAAAATCATCACTATAACAATAATTAATACAAAAATAAATTTAAAAAGAGGAAGAAAATTAAAGGAAAGTATCATTGATTTGTATACAAAAAACTACTATTACTACTTGTAATTGGAAGTGACTTTAGAGAGGATGCTTTGATAAAAATTGTATATATACCCTTACTGTTATACAAAAATATAAGTCACTTAGACAATTATATAAAAATATATAAATCATTTGTATAACAGTAAGGGTATATATGAACCACTTTCATAACGAAAGGTATATCAGCTCCAAATGACAAATAAAAGGGATATATCAGGCCCTTTTCCCATATGTATATAATGGTTTAAGTTTTTTACAACAAATTAAGAATGAAATTTTGTCCAAAACTATAAATGATGTGTGTTTTTATAAAGTTTGGACTAATTTTCAAATTTTTTTTAAAAAAATCTCCAATACTAGAATTTGGCCAAATTGTAGTTTTTTCTAGAACGTGGAATGTTTGACAAATATATTTGTCAAGATAGTGACAAATCATATAGCCAAACACTAGTTACCAAACTCTTCCCAAGAATTTCACAAATATATTTATGATCAAACGGCCCGATGAAGTAACACTTGCCGTGTCGACATTACTATTGTTGTACAATGATTGTTCTGGAAAGAAATTTAATATAAGAAGCAATCGGAACTATTTGTATCTTTGTTTAAAAGGTTGTTTTCAATGTGCTATTTTAATCCACCTTGAGATATTACCATTTAAGAAAATAAAATAATTGGCCCACGTATTGTGTTATTCTCCATCAGAAGATATCAGTGGCTTGGCTCACTCTTATCTCCTTGGTAAAGTAGATATATATCTAATTACATATATGTTGTAGTTGCGATTTGTGGTACGCTTTGGACAGAAAATGAATGGCCCAACAAAGAGGAGGTATTTTTCCTAAATGGTGATAGTATTAGTGATCAAGGCGGCTTCTCATGTCAATTCTTTCTAAATTATTGGTGTTATGAAACTATAAATTAAAATAATAAGAAAACGAATAAGAGAGAAGAGGGGAGATTTTTTTATTTTTCTTAAAAGATTCTTTACAATGAGAAATAATTTTTTATTTATAGGGAAAAACTAATTTCATTCTAAAGTAGTTCTAACCTTCCTTCAAAGAAATCTATCACAATAAACATTTACTATATTATAATAATATTTATAACACTTTTCCCTGAGTTTGTATCGAGTGAAGATTTTAAACATTCCTAATAAATAAAATTAAGTGTTAAAAATACCTTTACTTTTGACGAGAATTTATGAGTGTATTTTACTTAAGTTGCAAGATCGGGAATGTATCTAAGATTAGTTAGTCAAGTAGAAAGGTGTATTATGGATGTCAATATTTCATGGACGAAGCTATAATATGCGTTGAGTTAAGGGGCGTTTTAATACTTCTTTCTTACTTAATGGATCAAAAATATCATTCTTTTTTCAAATAAATATTTTTTTTTCTAGGCACGTTCTTTTTTTAATAATATCTTGTTATTGACAAATGTTTATCCAATTAGAAATTTTTTTAGAATATTTCTTATTTTATTATAAATATTTTTAGAGAGAACTATTGAAAAAACTCCTAAACTTGGCGCGAATTATTAGTTTCATCCTCGAACTATTGACAGCCTTAAAAACACTCCTTTACTTGACTAACTGAACTTAAATACAAATCATTTACTTGTATTTGGGATGTATCTAAGTTTAGTTAGTCAAGTAGAGGGGTGTTTTTAAGGCTCTCAATAGTTCATGGATGAAATTAATGATTTGCGTCAAGTTCACGAGTGTTTCCAATACTTCTCTCATTTTTATGGCTATTTAAATAAAAATTAATAATGATATAAATGTCCGGACAAGTACAGGTCCAATATATATTATTTTATTTATTTTAATTTTATGATTTTGTTGTTAATATTTCAAACGTACTTTTCAAATAAAATATGTGGCACATGTGATATTTTGAGAATTAATTAATTTTTTAAATATATTTTAAATACATAATTTTAAAATAATAAATGTTTTTTCCATGTTCCAATATATACGTGGCACATATGAAATTTTGACAATTAATCAATTTTTAATATGTTTTTAAATACATTAAGTTGTGCGTTATAGTACTTTTAACGTAATTTTCAAATAATATATGTTACTTATGTTGTCTCAATTTATGTGACACATGTGAAAATTCGAGAGTTAATCACACTTTAATATATTTTTTCAAATATTCTAGGTTATTAATTATTGTTCTTTCACTTCTTACATAGCTTAAATTTAAAAACTAATCAAATAAAATCATTTTAGTAAAGAAGTGGTATTTTTCCTAAATGGAGATGGTATTAGTGATCAAGGCGGCTTCTCATGTCAATTCTTTCTAAATTATTGGTGTTATGAAACAATAAATTAAAATAATAAGAAAAAGAATAAGAGATAAGTGGGAAGATTTTTTATTTTTCTTAAAAGATTCTTTACAATGAGAAATAATTTTATTTATAGGGAAAAACTAATTTCATTCTAAAGTTAGAATTCGTACCTTTTCTTCAAAGAAATCTATCATAATAGACATTAACTATATTATAATAATATTTATAACATTTTTCCTTGAGTGTATATCGAGAGAATTATTGAAAACATCCCTAATAAATAAAATCAAGTGTTGAAAACACCTCTAATTTGACGAGAATATATGAGTGTATTTTACTTAAGTTGCAAGATCGGGAATGTATCTAAGATTAGTTAGTCAAGTAGAAATGTGTTTTTATGGATGTCAATATTTCATGGACGGAGCTATAATCCACGCTGAGTTAAGGGGAGTTTTAATACTTCTCTCTTACTTAATGGATCAAAAATATCATTCATTTTTCAAATAAATTTTTTTTCTAGGCACGTTCTTTTTTTAATAATATTTTGTTATTGACAAATGTTTATCCTACTTCAATAAGAATTTTTTTTAGCATATTTCCTATTTTATTATAAATACTTTTACTTTTAGAGAGAAGTATTGAAAAAACTCCTAAACTTGGCGCGAATTATTAGTTTCATCTTCGAACTATTGACAGCCTTAAAAACACTCATTTACTGGACTACCTGAACTTAAATACAGTCCTTTACTTGTATTTGGGTATATCTAAGTTTAGTTAGTCAAGTAGAGGGGTGTTTTTAAGGCTCTAAATAGTTCAGGGATGAAATTAATAATTTGCGTCAAGTTCACGAGTATTTTCAATACTTCTCTCATTTTTATGGTTATTTAAATAAAAACTAATAATAAATTTTCTATGATCCGAATTCCTATTGTAACACCTCGGAAATTAGTAGGTTGAACTAGAGCCCAAACTCGAGGGTTAACATCTAGGGTTAAGGGCAAGGGCCAAGGATTTTGGGTGAGGGCCATGGCTAGGGGGCCAAGGCTGCCTAAAAAGCACCTAGCCACTGCCTACCATAACCACGAGGGTCTTCACAACCCGTGGTGGCCACCACGAGTCGTGGTGCCACCCGTGGTTGGTAAGGCAGTGTGCCCCAAAACTGCCCAAGCCAAGGCTTCCTTCATAAGTCAATTCACGGCTAATGGTCATGACCACTGACCGTGGGAAGGCTCATGGGGTTGCCTGAGCCTCATGGGACACTTGCCAAGTTGGAGGATCTACTGGTAAAGGGACCATGGGCACCACCACGGGCCGTGGTGCCCTAGATGGGTCGTGAAGTAGGCGTGGCCCCTGGGAAGGGGGTGCCTAGTCGAGGGTACTTTAGTAAATTACAAATTGATTAGTTAATTAATGGGGTCAATTTTTATTGTTTAATTTCACCTATATAAACTATTTTAAGTCATTAAACACCCCATTTACTTCATTATTCCCAAAAACCCAAAACAATTCATCTTCTCTAAAATTTCTCTCTCTAGAAGTTTCCAAAGAAGAGGAAGAAGAAGTAGAGGTGAGGGCTTGAAGAACCAAGTTCTTTCTTCTCAAATTTAGGGGAAAACTCCATTAAGGTATGGTAGTTTCCATCTATGGGTAGATTTCACCCATAGAGTCCCTTCAAAACAAGATTTCAAAGCTTCCAAATTCTCCCAATAGTTAGGGTTTCAATCTAAGTCATGGGTTCAATTTCAAAACGTTTTCAAAGGTTGATTAATGTTGTTTTATAATTTGGTTAGGAGGCAAGGTTGTTGAGAGTTCCGATACCCTTATCTCTTTCTTCTATTCCTATTAGAGCTTGAGACCAAGAGTTCCTTATAGCTTGTTTCATGTTTTGGAGTCATGTGTGATTTATGTGTTTCCATGATCTCCTTATGTTATGCATGTTCTTGATGAATTCATGTTTAATGAGAAAATGAGTTTTTATGATTTTCAATTCTCATGTTGATGTGCATTTAGTATGAGTTACCTATATGCTTCATGAAATGACTTCTTAAACATGCTTAAATGTGTTTTTTTAGAGTAATTGCATAATTGCTTCATGATGTTATGATTAGCATGATTTGAGTTGGAGAAGGTAATTCCTCCAATGAAATGAGAAATGTTGAAGTTTTCATGCATAATGGGTTGTTAGATGTAGTTCCTACTTCTTTGTGTTGCATTGAGTATGTTAAGATGGCGTTGATGTTTTCTCCTATGATTTAAGCATTATTTTGATGTTGCATGCATGATGGGATGCTAGTCTTGAGTTTTTAATTTCGTAAGGTGTCTAGAAGTGTCATTCAAGGACGAATGTTCCCAAGGGGCAGATAATGTAACACCTCGGAATTCAGTAGGTTGAACTAGAGCCTAAACGTGAGGGTTAACGTCAAGGGTTAAGGGTAACGGACAATGATTTTGGGTGAGGGCCATGGCTAGGGGGCCAAGGCTGCCTAAAAAGCACCTAGCCACTGCCTACCATGACCACGAGGGTCTTTATGACCCGTGGTGGCCACCACGAGTCGTGGTACCACCCATGGTTGGTAAGGCAGTGTGCCCCAAAAGTGCCCAAGCCAAGGCTTCCCTTCACGAGCCACTTCACGGCTCGTGGTCAAGACCACGGACCATGGGAAGGCTCGTGGGGTTGCCTTAGACTCATGGGAGACTTTCCAAGTTGGAGGAGCTACTGGTAAAGGGACCACGAGCACCACCACGGGCCGTGGTGCCCTTGACGGGTCGTGAAAGTGGGTGTGGCCACTGGGAAGGGGGTGCCTAGTCGAGGGTACTTTAGTAAATTCCTAATTGATTAATTAGTTAATGGGGTCAATTTTTATTGTTTTATTTCACCTATATAAACTATTTTAAGTCCTTAAACAGCCCATTTACTTCATTATTCCCAAAAACCCAAAAGAGTTCATCTACTCAAAAGTTTCTTTCTCTAGAAGTTCCCAAAGAAGAAGAAGAAGAAGAAGAAGTGGAGGTTAGGGCTTGAAGAATCAAGGTATTTATTCTCAAATATAGGTAAAAACTCCATTAATGTATGGTAGTTTTCATCTATGGGTAGCTTTCACCCATAGAGTCCCTTCAAAACATGATTTCGAACTTCCAAATTCCCCCAAAAGTTAGGGTTTCAATCTAAGTCATGGGTTAACTTTCATAACGTTTTCAAAGGTTGATTTATGATGAAGTATGATTGAATTGAGGAATTAATGTTGTTTTATGATGAAATTCCCCCATGAAACCATGATTCCCCCAAAATACTAAATTGTGAATTTATGATATGGGTTGATTGATTATGGAAGCATGTTAATTGATTATGTCTATATTGATTGAGTTATTGAATCATGATATTCCCCTTATCTAATGTAGAATTATAGATGTTTGGGTTCAAATTGATTCATAGCCTTGGAGGGTAAATTATGAAGGATTGATGTATAATCATGATGTTATGTATATGCTTTGTGATTTCAATGAAAGTAATGTGATCATGTCTAGAATTAAATTGTGTTATTATTGAAAGGTTATTCTCAATTATACACTTATGAATGATGATGATATATGTGAAAGGTTTCTTCAATGTAATGATACATCTTGAATTGGTAGGCTTAGGGCATCCTCTTCTTGTGTAAATGAAAGTGATCTTGATTGATGTTCCTTGAATTGGTAGGCTGAGGACATCCTCTTCTTGTGTAACTAATGTATCTTGACTTAATGAACATTGAATCGGTAGAACTAATGGTGGTATCCTTTTCATGTAATGAATAATGAACCTTGAATCGGTAGACCTAATGGTGGTAGCCCTTTCATAAATGATTAATGAAGTATTCTAAGGCTTTGTCTTGATTCGGTAGACCTAATGGTGGTAGCCCTTCATGATGAGTCTATGAACTACTAATGTAATGATGAACCTTGATTCGGTAAACCTAATGGTGGTGACCCTTTCTTGAGGATTCAATGAGCTATCCTAATAATATACCTTGAATGGGTAGACCAAATGGTGGTGGCCGTTTCATGTGTGTAATGTACTTTGGGTCGATAGACCTAATGGTGGTAGCCCTCTCAAGTATAATAATGTTAATGAGAATGAACTACTCTATGGGAATGTAAGCTTAGCACCGAGTGGATATGGTAAGATGGAAGCTCTCCCAATGTTAGGTCGGGTTTCAATGAACATCTTTCTTATCTCAAAACTATGTGCCCACATAGGTTATTAGCTAATGGATCCACCTAAGCTAAAATGTTACCGGTCCTACCTTGGTCAAGTAGACCAACCTTTTACGGTGTGGGATAGACACTGGAGTCCATGGTTTGCTCACATGGTCTATGACGGTTAATTCTTATTCCCATCATGTGAGTTACGTGCTATGGTTACTCAAGAGGTTCTATGAAGTGTGGGTGGTAGTATGAGATGTTATTCATGCATTGCACGAGTAGGCTTTGAGAGGGCTATGGTGTGTTCTCTAATGTCTTAATGTCTAATGAAATGAATGTGCTCATAATGAAGCTAATGAGAATATTGAATTAAAGGCTTAATGTAATGATGAATGCTTAACTTGGAAATGTTATTATGAGTTACTTTCCATCTCATGACTTATTAAATGTGAATGTTCTTTATCTATGATTATTGACCAAAGATGAGTATGAGGAATGGTAGGTTCATCTATGGGAGCCTCAAAGTGGTACTTAGTATGAATGGTAGTATGTGATTCCATTCTTGCATTGCACAAGTATAGCTTAGGGTTACTTAAGGTGATGGTTCTAATATGTTGTAATGGCTTATATGTTGAATATGCTTGTATCTTATGCCTCTTATACTAAAGTTCATGATGTTTCTCAAAAATTGGCATATAGCATGGTTTTCAACCAAAATATTCTTTTTTAAGCATGATTTTTGCATGGCTTTCATACTTAGTACATTTTTGTGTGCTAACCCATATTTCTTCTATTTTTCTACAAAGTGTAGGTTTCGAATCTTAAAGTGACTTCTAGTGTTCAAAGCTTGGATCGATTCTCTCCAAAACTAGTTGGTGAGTCCTCATGGTTCGAGGACGAGAGTTGTCATTTTAGTGTCTTTATTTCATTTTACGTTTCAGACTATGTTTAAGCGCTTTGACCCTATCTTTGATTCTAAAGTTGTATTAGATGGCCATAGTTGTATTAGATGGCCATTGAGACAAGTTAGACTTCCGCTGTATTTTAAAATAAAGACTTCGGTTGTATGGATTAAAATTTTTAAATTGCGTACCATTTTCTTATGTCTTATGTTATGAATGCTATGAGGCTCTTCGGAGTCTTGTACGCCGTGTCACGTCCGGGGTGTAGGCTCGGGTCGTGACACTTATACTACTAGATATAAAAGCCCGGACAAGTCTATGCCCAATATATATTATTTTATTTATTTTAATTTTATGATTTTTTTGTTAATTATTTTTCTAATATTTTAAACGTACTTTTTAAATAAAATATGTGGTACATGTGATATTTTGAGAGTTAATTAATTTATTAAAATATATTTAAATATATAATTTTAAAATAATATATGTTATTTCCCATGTTCCAATTTATACGTGGCACGTGTGAATTTTGATAATTAGTCATTTTTTAATATATTTTTAAAAACTTTAAGTTGTGCTTTATAGTACTTTTAACGTAATTTTCAAATAATATATGTTACTCATGTTGTCTCAATTTCTGTGACACACATGAAATTTCGAGAGTTAATCATACTTTAATACTCCCTCTGTCCCTATTACTTGTCCACTTTTGAATTGACACACATATTAAGAAAGCAATTATTTACATAGTGAGTTTACCATTTTACTCCTATTAATTATGGAGTAGTTGAATTAAAAACATGAGATTTTCAAAAAGTTCTACCTTTTTCAAAGTAATTAATTGAGGGTATAATAGGAAAAAATATTGTGTCCTTTCCTAATTTTTCAAAATGGACAAGTACTTAGGGACAACTAAAAAAGGAAAAGTGAACAAGTAATTAGGGACAGAGGGAGTTTGTTTTTCAAATATTTTAGGTTATTAATTATCGTGCTTTCACTTTTTACGTAGCTTAAATTTAAAAGCTAATCAAATAAAATCATTTTAGTAATTTTTAGAAAAGTACATTCAAATTCTAAATATTTTTTGCGGAATGTATGACTAAATTAATTATATAAAAATATAGAAGAAAAATGTCATAAACTTTGAAAAAATTAATTAGTAGAACAATATAGGAGTAAAATGAACAGTGAAATAAAACAATATTGTTACTCAGGTTTGAACCAGAGACCTTCAACATGTAGTGTTCAAGCTCCAACCAATAGGCCAAGTAACTGAATATGTGGTGAAGCACACAGCTGAGACATACATGTTGACGCCATGTTGTGTGCTTATTGACATTTATATACTAGTAGTAGATACATATGCCATATATTGTAGGGCACCAAATAGTGATAAAAGTTTGTTTCCATATGCAAAACAATAACTTATTCATGTTAGAAAAAGAATAGCAAGTATAAATTGAAGAAGAAGGCGGCTTTGAAGTATGTAATAACTTTATTTAAAGAGAAATTGCTCATATACATATTTGGGTAAATACAAATAATTATGTTCAAGGATATAACAAAGCCCTTTGTTTTGCAGATTTTTCTTAGGCTACTTCTAGAGAGTATTTATATTTATAGAACTTAAGCGACGACTCTTCATAAGAGTCATGTTTTTTCATGAACATATGACTTTTCATAAGAGTCATGTTCTTTCATGAACACATGACTATTCATAAAGGTCATGTTCTTTCAATAAATGACTTTTGATAACAGTCATGTTCTTTCACGAACAAATGTGTTTTGAACTTTCTATTAGTGCAAGTACTTTAAAGTTCTGATGAAGTAATTGGACTCTTTAAAGATTTGAACAATAACTCCTTGTGTCAAAATCGAAAATATCACACACATAATATTATTTATAGCTTAGAAACCCTAGTATTTGCTTTAGCACGTTTATGGCCATGTGCTCATCCTGATTTCATGAATATTTACAAGACGAATCCTTTAGTTCTTGCTTTAAGCGGCACCATTTCAATATATATATATATATATATATATGCAAACATGGAAAATGGGCGGATGGATTCGGGTGGACTTTGATCAAGCAATGACTATACAACGTTTAGACATTGCATTGGAGCCAAAAATATGAAGGAAATGGCAGCAAAGGTGCAAAATCCAGTCAGCCAAAGTGACATGCCAAGAACATGCGGCGGTTACCATTTTGTAACCGCTTGTGTCCAGATTCATTGTAACTTGTATATGCTTTTTGAATTTGAAATTTGAATGCCTTATCAGTTGGGGGTGTCAACTGATGTTTAATTTAGTACCCTCTTAGCATGACAAGTGTAATACATGTGTCACAAAGCTATGCAATGTAAAACACAAGGCTGCCACATGGTCTATAAATGTGCAGCCTTGGTGTTGGACGAAAAAAGAGAGTGAAAGAGGGAAGATTAAGTCTTGAATTTCACTAAGACACTTAGAAAAAATGTGAGGGTTTTAAAGAGTGTCAAAGGCAGCAATCGACTTGTGATTGTGCCTTAAGTCGTAGTCGAAGTTGAAGTTGGGATAGAATTGTTATCCTAACGAGTGAGATCCTTTGTATTGTTTTGATTATTAATATAAAGGTTGGGTTTGCCCATAATTTATGTGTACATTTCATTGTTAAGCATCGAAAATTATTCTAAGGCAAAATAGGAAACTTTATTGAATGTTAGGCAGAATAGGCTGCGAACAGGCTGAGTTAAGTGTGGAACTTGATTGCCGCACAGTGGGTTAACCTATGGCACAAAATTTAGGTGAAGTAATCTGCCCCTCTGACAAATCGTCTGCAACAGGGATGAGCCCTTTCGAAATTATTTTAGGCAAATAGCCTATGACGCCATTAGATGTTGCTAAGACCAAGAACCAGGGGAAATGTCCAGCAGCGTACAAGGTTGTAAGGGACATACTTGAAATGTTTTCTAAAGCACAAGACAGCCTGCGCAAGGCTCAACGGCGCATGAAGAAGTATGTTGATCAACATCGTCGCTCAGTAGAGTTCAGTGTGGGTAAAAAAGTGTTGTTGAAACTTACTCCACAAATCTGGAAACATATTGTAAGTAAGACTAGACATCGGGGTTTGATTCCTAAATAAGATGGCCCATTTGAAGTGGTTAAACGAGTGGGTGAAGTTGCTTATAGATTGAACCTGTCAGAAAGGTTAAAAATTCATCCCACTTTCCATGTGAGTTTCTTGAAACCTTACTTTACAGATGCAAATGATCCGGATAGAAACATGTCGAAGAGGGCTCCTCCATCAATACCTACACAGTTTGATGCTGAGATTGAGAAGATCCTTGATCACCGGGTTATGGGCACAAGTAAGAAGAACACGAAGACTGAGTTCTTGATTCATTGGAAAGGCAAGAGTGTGGCTGATGCAGTCTGGGAGAAAGCTAAGGACTTATGGCAGTTTGATGACCAAATCGATGACTATCTCAAAAAAGTCTCGATGAGGACATCAGGTTCAAGTGGTGCAGGTGGTTTGTTAGACATGTAGTCTAACTAAGCAAATGACCTGCGGGCATGGCAATGATTTGGGCATTGGTCTTGGCATGTATGTGGGTAAAACAGTGCAGCAAAGGTTCAAGGTGCTTGGGTGTTGGCAAGGCAGCTTGGATGTGCAAGGCTTACGTGTGGGCAGAGGCGTCGACAAGACAAGGTAGTGTGTTGGCTTGACAAGGCAAGACTGTGGGACTTGACGATGGCAAAACAAAGGCATTTATAAGAGTTGCTGAAATAAAACTAAGTGTTGAAAGCAAACTGAAATATTCTAAGTGTTGGAAGCTAGCTAAAATATTCTAAGTGTTGGAAGTAGGCTAAAATATTCTAAGTGTTGAAAGTAGGCTGAGATATTCTAAGTGTTGGAATGTTGTAATTTTGGTTAACTGTTAGAATATATTTGAATTCGAAATATATTCTATCTATTAAAATTATAGCTGTTGAGGACTTAGTTTAAATTTTGTAATGACAAGTGTTGGACACATGTCAAACGTAACTGCCTATGTAACTGTCGTAACTGCCTTGTGCAGAAATTTTAAATGGATGAAAATTCGTCTAAGGTAAATGAGAAATGTTCTGGCCTTAGATAAATTTGTGAAGCCTTTCCTTGTATTGATTTTGATATTAATAAAGGTTGGGAAGAGTTCCTGTATACTGTTTGGGTTTGTTACTTTGATTCATTGAATAAAAACTAAGTTAAGTATTTTTATACTTAGTCAAAAACGTGAAGGTGTAAGGCTGAAGTTTGCAGACGTTCGTAGACTCCCTAGGAGTGGTGTTAAAGGAAAAAATTGACCCTCTTTCAAATATATATGTGTGTGTGTGTGTGAAATTAGCTACTGTATATGTCCTTGTTATTGTAGACGTTCTAATTTTATGAAGAATTAATTCAACCTCCGTGTAACAGTATGCACTATGGAGTTTGTCACTATGCCCCTGTTATTTTAAGTATTTAACAACTCCTCAACTTCTCATATAACAGTATGCACTACACTTGAATCAATGCTCTAAAAAGAAAACTCGTGCTTTAGCAACACAATGTAACTTGTTATTACCTATTGAACTTGTATTGTTAGAATGTATGCTAACTCAAAGTTGTGTTTCCATCACTTGTGTTTAGTTTAAGAATTTTAGCCTTCTTCATTCACACTTTTACTATACTACATCTTTTGAAACTAGATTTTTACAAGATTAATATAAATCATAAATAAATCTTTTACATAGGCATATCATAGATATTATATGAGTAGTTTATAATTGTTGCATCAGTTATAGTCATAACATTTCAAAATCATATTTTCAATCATTCCATTTCCTTTCAAACATTTATATGCTAAATATATCTTATTCCACTATAGAATTCAAGCCTATTTTGGTGCAAAATTTATGCCACCTTCATACATGTTACAAATCCAACTTATATGAATTTTACCATTATCATTAGAAGATACACTATTTATAGATCAACACGCCAATTCATCTATGTATGAATGGTCATGCCTATACAAAAGATCTTACAACAAATACTTTTTGTTTTCATGAAAAGTCGCAACATTTCAAGTGATGCCACTTCACGAAATTACATAAATATTTCTATCAAGGTTTATAGATTGATCATCACATTATTAGTTTAATCAATTAGTTATTGCTAAAATTGTCAAGTTACAAATATAACTATCAAGTCAAATACATCAAAGATATATTTTGTGGGTATTGAAGAAATAATTTATACTCTCTCTGCCCTAATTACTTGTCCACTTTTGAATTGACACACCTATTAAAAAGCAATTATTGACATAGTGAGTTTACCATTTTACCCCTAATAATTATGGAAATGATGAATTAAGAAATTAAGATTTTCAAAACCTTTTTCAAAGTAATTAATTGAGGGTATAATAAGTAGAAGTATTTTGTCCTTTTTTAATTTGTCAAAATGAACAAGTAATTAGGGACAACTAAAAAAAGAAAAGTGGACAAGTAATTAGGGACATATGGAGTATATTGAACTTCTTCAAATAGTATTGACTATTAATCATAATCCAAGTACCCACACACTTTGAATGTTTTAAATGTCCATTTATAACTCCTCTGGACATCTAATTAACATCAATAGATCATCTTGTTGTCAAGTTTATTGTGTTCCAATACGATAATACATTAGCATTCAATAAGAAGACATAAAGAACGTAAAATGATCTAACAAAAAATGATTATTTCTCTTCTTTTCAAAATATTCTAATAACTTCAAGTATATATATTATCCATCAAAATAAAGAAATTCATATATTTCATCCCATAACTTGAAAATAAATTCACATGATCTTTATGCAATACAATTATATCATAATGATTTTCTTTGACCTAAATAACAAATTTATGTTAAGCATACCAAATATGTTATTTCAAAACATATTTAAAATACATTTCAAGATCATCACAAGTGAATTAATTATCCGAACATTTATGAAAAATCATTTCTCAAAAATTTCAAAGGATACAATTTCATAAATAAATAATAAGAGAAGTTAAGAAAGCAAAACTCGATATATGTCATTTCATTCGTGATCCACTGTTGACTCACTCTTGCATATGACTTACTGCCTTAGAATCATACTTAAGATCACTCAAAAAAAATTTCTTACTTCCCCACTTCCTCAAGAATTCAAGGATCTTGTCTCGTTTATCTTCTTCAAATCTAATCTCTTTAAAAATGGTAGAAAAATAATACTCCCTCTGTCTCAATTTATGTGACACATTTCACTTTTCGAGAGTCAAACAATTTAAGTTTGACCAAGAATATGCTCATGGAATCTTCAAATTATTTAAAATGAAATTTATATATTTATTACCTACATAAAAAGTACTATAAGTCCCAATAATTGATAATTCAAAATATTTAAAAGATATATGAAAAATTTACGGTCAAAGATAGACTTGTTTGAATCTCGAAATCTGAAATGTGTCATATAAATTGGGTCAGAGGGAGTAGTAAGTATAAATTGAAGAAGAAGAAGATCACTTTGCTTAAAGAGATATTTCCCATATATATTGTGGTAAATACAAACAATTTTCTTCAAGGATACAACAAAGTCATTGGTTTATACATGTAGATTTTTCTTAGACTACTTCTAGAGAGTCTTTATATTTATAGAATTTAAGAGACGTCTCTTCGTAAGAGTCATGTTTTTTCAATGAACATATGACTTTTCATAAGAGTCATGTTCTTTTATGAACAAATGACTATTCGTAAAGGTCATGTTCTTTCGTGAACAAATGACTTTTTATAACATGTTCTTTCACGAAAAATTATGTTTGTTCAATTTAATACCTCTATATATAATACAAAATATCCAACAATTCACACCTATTATAGTCTTTTCCCATTAAGGAAGTGTTGAAGATTTTAGACTTGTATTTCTCTAGCTTTCCTTGTTCGCTATGAGAAAGTCTAATGTTTCTCTCAGAAATTCAATCTCTTTTTCTTATTCTTTCTCATCCACCAACAATAATGCCACTGTCAAAATTAAACATATGCAGGAATTTCCAAATCAATGCTGATTTCTCTTTATTTTTCTCTCTTTCTTAAGCTATAATTACAAACAGCTAGCTATTTCGTACTCTTCCTGATCTAATTCCGTGGCGTATATAAATACACCTCTCCTATTTTATTTTTTTATCACATAATAATTCTGAACCAAATTGATTTTGTTTTTATCACATCAAACTTTGCATAGTGGGAGTGATAGCGATTTGAGAGAGGAAAGGGCCCCGGGGTGAGGGTGAAGGAGAAAATTTATGAAGTATCAGCGACATATTAATTATCTTTGATGCTCACTCACTTATGATTAACTTTTACCTCAAATAACAATTGTGGAATGATTTTCCAAGACAATTATTTTTAGTTGAATAATTTTGAGTTACAAAATAAAGTTGGCTCACTTTGTAAAAGAATTACCCGTAGTTGCGTATAAAATTGAGTGACTTCTAAAAGATATATTCATAATTAAATGACCATATGAGATATTGTTTCAAGTATAATTCGGTGTTTCTCTATGTTTTTATTGTGAAAATAAAAAAAATAGTTTTTATTTTTCAAAATAAAAAATGATATTTAAAAAATGAAATTGCGTTTAACATGGAATAAATTAAATTATTTTAAAAAAAAATTATGGCCAAATCTCTATCACTCCCACTTGCCATGTTTGTAGAGTATATAAAACATTACTCTATCACTTTCACAATGCCGAATTTGACGGAGTATCTAAAACATTATGACTTCTATATCAAAGAGAAGACTTTAAAAAAGGATCCTTTTTTTTTCAATATTTTAATTTTAGTTTTGTCACGTTTTTATGTATTTTCCATAACTTTAATTTAGAATTATAAGATTAAAAAATGTACTCTCTCCGTCCCATTTTATATGTTACCTTTTTACTTTGCACTTGCATTAAGAAATAATGTAACTTTACTCTTCTACCCTTATTTAATTTTTTTGGAACTCAAGTTTTCAATCAATGAATATGAATTAATTTATTTTGATTAATTAATTTAATCAATGAACATGAATCATTTACTTAGTTTTTCTAAGTTGGTCAAATGTATATATTTTCAAGGCTAGTAACTCACAAGGTAAAAAAGGAACAATACGGTAATTTATGCATTGATTTTATGAAATGACAAGTATTATGGATCAACTATTTATAGAAAAGGATGACATATAAAATGGGACGGAGGAAGTATTTTATTTATTAAAGTATGTGTTCATTTTATCACGTGGATTTTTTTATATTGGGTGGCGGTGGTCATATTCGATCTAAAAATCTCTGTCTGCTCTAATATCATATTGAAGTGTGATCATTTCATCTTAAAATTTAAACTTTTAAAAAGAGCACATTTTTATTATTTAATTATATTTTCAACATTTTCTTTAATTTTGTATTAAGTCAAACCAAACCTTTCCTATTTTGATAAAAACAAAGGAGAGAGGTGTATTTATATACTCCACGGAATTAGGTCCAGAGTAACTATATATTGTACGTAACAGCTAGTTGTTTACATTAATTTCAGATAGCAAAAAAAATAAAATCAGTGTATTGATATGGAAATTCCTGCGTATGTTTTGCTATTGCCCTTAGCATTATTCATCATAATTGTCTTAGTGATGAGAAGAAAGAGATTGAATTATCCTCCTGGAAGTTGTGGATGGCCATTTCTAGGCGAAACACTAAAGTTTCTCAAGGCAAACAAGGAAGGAAAGCCAGAGAAATTCGTTAAAGAGAGAATAGAGAAATACAAGTCTAAAATCTTCAAGACTTCGTTAATGGGAGAGACTGTGGTGGTATTGGGTGGTGCAAGTGGGAATAAGTTCTTGTTTAGCAATGAAAACAAACAAGTGGTTATTTGGTGGCCTATAACAGTAAGAAAAATTATAGGATCTTGTTTGATTACTACTGTTGGAGAAGAAGCCAAAATCATGAGGAAGATGCTTTCTACTTTTGTTAGCCCTGATGCTTTTTCTAGACTCTACATCAAAACCATGCAACTTGTTGCACACCACCATTTTATGAATTATTGGCAAGGTAACACTTGAAGTATTCTCCTCTTGTTAGAGAATTGCTCAATATGTTTGATAAAAAATATACTGTTACATTTAAAAATGAATAAACTATTTTCCTTTTTAGTCTGTTTTATAATTAAAAAAATGAGTATTGTTTTCTTTTTTTTAGCAACACTTTAATTTTAATTTTTCATGTGACAGGTTTAAGACCATACAATTAAAAGACATTTATTGGTACATTTGACATAACTTTAATTTAGGACCACGAGATTGAATTTTTTTTTTAATTTTCTTAAATTTCATACCAAATCAAACTAGATCATTACTTTTAAAATAGATGGAGTAATATTTAACATTTTTCTCTTCTTGGTCTATATTTATGAATTATTGTCAAGGTAACACTTGCAGTATTCTCCTCTTGTTAGAGATTTAGTATATATGTTAGTACAAAATACAATATTTAACAATTTTTCTGTATTTATGAAGGTAAAGAGAAGGTGAAGGTGTATCCATTGGTAAAATTATACACTTTCAAAGTGGCATGTCAACTATTCATGAGCATTGAAGACCATGATGAAGTCGAAAGGCTTTCTACGCAGTTCAACATTTTATTGAAAGGACTAATTTCCCTCCCTATAAATTTACCTGGTACAGCATTTTACAAAGCAATGAGAGCTACAACAGCTATTAGGAAAGAATTATTGCAAGTTGTAAAGAAAAGAAGAGAAACCTTGGAACAGAACACAGCTTCACCTTCACAAGACATTTTGTCTCATTTGTTGTCATGTCCAGATGAAAATGGAAAGTACATGTCTGAACTACTTATTGTTAATAACATATTGTTGTTTCTCTTTGCTGGCCATGACACTTCATCTGTTGCTCTTACTTTACTCATTAAGAGACTTGCGGAGCACCCTCAAATTTATCAAAACATCCTGCAAGGTTTGTTCATTGATCAAATCACGTTAAATTATTGTGTCTCTTGTTATATTTTTTTTCTGTTTTTTGAATTATTGAATTTGCTTTGTTAGCCTTACACATTCTGCAAGACATGTTTTTATATATTTATGGAATTTTTTTATATATTTTTTTTATAAATTATTTGGTGAAAAGCAGAGCATATTGAGATAGCATCATCAAAGAAAGAAGGGGAGTTTTTGAATTGGGATGATATACAGAAGATGAAATATTCTTGGAATGTAGTATCTGAAGTTATGAGACTAACACCACCTATAATGGGGGCTTATCGAGAAGCAATTGTGGATATAAATTACGGAGGTTATCATATCCCTAAGGGGTGGAAGGTAAAATTCTACTTCCTTCGTCCTATTTTATGTAAATCATTTTGACTCGATATGGTTATTATTTTATTTTTTAAAAAACTTTTGAAATATATGGTTAGGGATAATAATGGGGCGGGACGGATTAAAAAAATTGTGGATAAAGCTCAATCTGCCCGCTCCGTCCCGCACCATTGTCATTCCTATATGTGGTATAAAACAATTTTTAGACATTTGTGAAACTGAAAATCATTTTATTAAGGGTAAAAGAAAAATTTAAAGTTAAATTGTTTCTAATTATAATGAGGTGACATTCCTTTCGGGACGAACTAAAAAGGAAATCATGTCACATAAAATGAGACATGGAGTATTTCTTACATTTTAATTTATTTGTTTGATTTTGACTTGACATAGAATTTTAGAAAATAAAGAAATTTTTTGAATCTTGTGATCTAAAACTAAAGATATGTCAAATTTATCGAACTATCTTTTAATCTTGTAATCTTAAATATGCTACCTGGAAAGTTGAAATAAAAGTCAAAAGAATTATCAAAAAAGGAAATTGAGATTATCTTTTACACAAATAAATATAAAAGTAGGACAAACAAATTGAAATAGATAGATTACTATTTTTATCATGTGATTTACTTGAACTTCAATTATCTTAATCTTATATAAATAGTTTCTTATGTTATTGCTAGTGCATAGAAGTTAAAACTGATTTATGTTGGAACAGTTTTACTGGAATACTGCTTTAACAAGTCTGGATCCAGAGATTTTCCCCAATGCAACGAGCTTGGAACCATCAAGATTTGAAGGAGTTGGACCTGCACCATATACATATATTCCATTTGGGGGAGGACCTCGAATGTGTGTAGGAAAAGAGTTTGCTCGACTGGAGATTCTCATCTTTCTGCACAGCTTAATCAGGAAATTCAATTGGAAATTACTTATTCCCAACGAGAAAATGATATATGATCCAATGCCTACCCCTCTTGAAGGACTTCCTATTAGCCTTCAACCTCACAATTACTAAGATTCTTATGTTTTTTTTTATAGGTACATTAGAAACAGTGTCTATCACACAAATAATAAACTCCCCTTTTGCAAATATGGTCCAGGCAACCCATCTACCAGCCTCCCATGTAGTAGTCTGGAAATATCTTGTTAGTAAAAATACTCTAACTTATACGTCTTAGATCCGTTTTAATAAAAATCTATAGTGTATGTTATGAATCTTGACAGTTTCTGACCACACGTACATAAGAAAGCTCTCACCATATTACTCACGTCATTCCCTATAATATCCTAATAACTTTAACAAAAATTACCTAAAAAAACCATCTTGACCACTTATATTTTCATTTAGGGCAAGTACCACTCTTTTTACCTCCGCTTTACCAGGCCATTCATTTTCCAGCCAAAACTGACCACGAATTGCAAGTACAAAATATCTAAAAATATTTGTCTACTTTGTTCATTGATAGCGCAAACTTCACCAATCAACTGCATTTTACAGATATAAAAGCGACCTGAGTCACTATATCTTCTGGTGGAGAATAACAACACACGGCAAAAAACTATCTTCATAAAATGGTATTGAACCATATTGAATTTTAAGTATGCTCTGGTTGAGTACAATAGCACATTGAAAATAACCTTTAAAAAAGGATACAAATTAAGGCTTCTGTAGTGTCACGACCCAAAAATGGACGTGATGGCACTCGTCTTATCCCACCAAGACAAGTCAGCCTAAAACTCAGCCTTTACAAAAAAATGCGGAAATTTTTAATCAAGTTAAAAATACCCCAAAACTTGGTTGTCACGTGCACAAGCCTCTAATGTGTTATAACAAAATCAAAAGAAAATACAAGTCTCAAATGACATTGTTTCTAGATTAGAACAAGATCATAATTAAGGAGAAAGAGGGTCCGCTAAAATGACAAGCAGCTAAGGGATGAGATGAGTAGATATGTGACGGGTGTGTCCGACCTAGTTGAGGAAGAGTGTCGTACGGCAATGCTCCATGATGACATGAACATCTCTAGGCTTATGGTATATGCTTAATCAATTGAGGAGTCCAAACTTAAGAGAAATAATAGGGAGATGAAGAGAGTTAGATCCGATGAGCAAGGTCAACCAAGGTTTAAAAAGAGGGCTTTTAACCAAGATTCTTCAAGCCCTCCTAGGGTTAACCAAGATAAAGGTAATGGGTCTCCATTTCCTAAACCTACTTGCACCACTTGTGGAAAGAAGCATTATGGGAAGTGCCTAGCCGGTACGAATGGGTGCTATTGTTGTGGAAATATTGATCATCAAAAGATTGCCCTACTCTTCCGGCCAAAGGAAGAGAGGGCAAGAAAGCTTCTCTAAATGACCCGGATCCTAATGCTCCAAAGAAAAACCATTTCTATGTACTTCAGGCTAGAGAGGACAAGGGAGCTCTTCCAGATGAAGGCACCAATATGTTGATAGTTCCTTATAGTTGTGAATGTCTTGTTAAGGTCCCTATGTTATTTTCATGTTAGCGTTAGTATGGGTTTGCTCCTAAGGGAGAGATAGTATGTTGAATAGTAAGGTTGTTGAGAGTTCCGATATCCTTATCTCTTTTCTTCTATTCCTATTCAAGCTTGACACCAAGAGTTCCTTGTAGCTTGTGTCATGTTTTGGAGTCATGTGTGATTATGTGTTTCCATGGTCTCCTTATGTTATGCATGTTCTTGATGAATTCATGTTTAAATGAGAAAATGAGTTTTTATGATTTATGTTCCTCATGTTGATGTGCATTTAGTATGAGTTGCCTATATGCTTCATGAGGTGAATTGTTGAACATGCTAGGTATGCTTTTAAGAGAAATTGCATAATGTGCTTAATGATGTTATGATGATCATGATTTGAGTTGGAGAAGGTAATTCCTCCAATGAAATGAGAAATGTTGAAGTTTTCACGCATAATGAGTTTGTAGATGTAGTTCCTACTTTCTTGTGTTGCATGGAGTATTTTTTAGATGGAGTTGATGTTTCCTCCTAGTTTTGTGCATTGTTTATGATGTTTCATGCATGATGGGCTGCTAGTCTTGAGTCTTATTTCCCTAAAGTGTTCAAAGTGTCATTCGAGGACGAATGTTCCTAAGGGGGGAGATAATGTAACGACTCGGAAAACTAGTAGGTGAAACTAGAGCCTAACGAGTGTGTGTTTGGGTTTGATATGGGGTTTGAAGTTGTAAAATGAGTCCCCGAGTTTAGGTTGAGGGGTTTAGGGGTTAAACGTCAAGGTACGGCCCCCCAAGGACCAACCAAGGGTCCTTGAGGGGGACCCTAAAGCCTAATCCCAAGGCTGCCCCAACTAGCCAAAAGTTGTCAAAAACTTGGGACCTACTGGGACCTACGCTCCATAGGTCCATCCACACCCCTTGGATGGCTTCCATAGGTCAAGACCCCAAATGGGGGGTCTCAGACCCAAACCATGGACGTGCAGTATGGGGCGTCACCCCACTCACGATCCGTGGGTCTAGGTCGTGAGTCACACCTAGGCAATCTACCCAATCTCGGCTAAGTGAGGGGTTAAATGGTAAATTTCTAATTAGTTAGTTATGGGTTGGGGACGGTTTATTTTGGTTAATTAAAGTATTTGAAGTCTTTTAAAAGTATTAAACACCTTTCTCAATTCATTATTCTCAAAACACAAAATAGAAACTACCCTCCTACCCAAATATTCTCTCTCTAGAAACCACCATTGGAGAAGAAGGACTCAAGGTTTCAAGCTCAATATCTCACCTTTATCACCCAATTTTCGCGGAGTTTCTTCCATAAAGGTATGGCAATCTTCATCCTTGATTAAGTTTCATTCAAGGAGCCCTCTCAAAAGATGGTTTCAAGTTTCCAAAACCTAGGGTTTCAATCTGTGCATGGGTTCAATTCCAAAACGTTTTCAAAGGTTTATATGTGATGAATTATGAATGGATTATTGAATTAATGATGAATTATGGTGAATTTCCCCTATGAACCCATGTTTTCCCCAAAATACTAAATTGAAATTTTGTGATTTAGGTTGAATGATCATGAAAGTATGTTGAATTGTTTATGTCTATATTGAATTAGTTATTGAATCATGTTATTCCCCTTATATAATGTAGTATTCTAGATGTTTGGGTTGAGATTGATTTATAGCCTTGGAGGGCAAGTTCACGAAGGATCTATGTATGATCATGATGTGAAGTATATGTATGTGATCTCAATGAAAGTATTATGATCATGTTTAGAATGTAATTGTGTTATTATTGAAAGCATATTCTCAATTAACACTCATGAATGATGATGATAGAATGTGAAGGGTTTCTTCTATGTAATGTTACATCTTGAATTGGTAGGCTTAGACATCCTCTTCTTGTGTAAATGAAAGTAATGTTGATTGTTACATCTTGAATTGGTAGGATTAGGCATCCTCTTCTTGTGTTATGAATGTGTCTTGACTTAATGAACATGAATCGGTAGACCTAATGTTGGTAGCCCAAGATAATGAGTCTATGACCTATTCTAATGATGTATCTTGGATC
>NW_006238941.1:2811058-2812685 GCF_000226075.1 Solanum tuberosum | reverse complement strand
GTGGCACCCTTCCATAAATGATGTTAATGAATTTTGGGATCGGTAGGCTTATGGCACCCTTCCATAAATGATGTTAATGAACTTTGGGATCGGTAGGCTTATGACACCCTTCCATAAATGATGTTAATGAACCTTGGGATCGGTAGTCTTATGGCACCCTTCCATAAATGATGTTAATGAACTTTGGGATCGGTAGGCTTATGGCACCCTTCCATGAATGTTAATGATGAACCTTGAATCGGTAGGCTTATGGCACCCTTTCATGAGGATTCAATGAGCTATCCTAATAATGTACCTTGAATCGGTAGGCTTATGGCGCCTTTTCATGTGTTAACTACTGTACCTTGAATCAGTAGGCTTATGACGCCCTTTCATGTGTTAATCAATGTACTTTGGGTCAGTAGGCCAATGGCACCCTCTAATGTGTAATAATGTTAAAGTAATGAAATACTCTATGGGAATAGAGGCTAAGCACCGAGTGGATTTGGTAAGATGGAAGCTCTCCCCATGTTTAGGCAGGGATTCAATGAACATCTTTCTTATCCCATAACTATGTGACCGCATAGGTTATTAGCTAGTGGATCCACTTAAGCTAAAATGTTACCGGTCCTACCTTAGGCAAGTAGACCACCTCTTTATGGTGTGGGGCAAGACACCAGATTCCATGTTAAGCTCACATGGTCTATGTCGGTTAAACGCTTATTCCCATCATGTGAGATACGTGTTATACTTACTTGAGAGGTTCCATGAAGTGTGGGTGGTAGTATGAGATGCCATCCATGCATTGAACGAGTAGGCTTTGAGAGGCTATGGTGTGATTCTCTAAGGTCTTAATGTCTAATGAAAGAATGTGCTCAAAAGAAAACTAATGAAGAATGTTGACTTAAATGCTTAATGTAATGATGCATGCTTACTTGGATTGTATTATGAGTTACTTCCTTGTCATGACTTATGAAATGTTTATGTTCCTTATGTATGAGTATTGTCTAAGGATAAAAAGGAAGAATGGTAAGTTCATCTAAGGTGACCTCAAAGTGGTACTTAGTGGGCATAGTAGTATTGGATGCTATTCTCACATTGCACAAGTATAGCTTAGGGTTGCTTGAGGTGAATGTTCTAATGTGATGAAATGACTTGTATGATGATTATGCTTGTATATTATGCCTCTTAAACTTATGTTCATGTAGTTTTCTCAAAATTGGCATTTAGAATGATTTTCAAATAAAATGTCCTTTTTAAGCATGTTTTTTCCATGCATACTTAGTACATTGCCAACCCATATTTCTTCTAATTTTCTACAAAGTGAGTTGATTCTCTCTAGTTCAAGGTTTTGGATTGAGTTCTTCCAAGGCTAGTGGTATGTCCTTATGGATTCGAGGACAAGTGCTTTATTTATGTTTCTTTTCTTCATTGTACTAGACATTTGTTAGACTTCTATTGTAAAGGGTCGTGACCCTACTTTTGATTAAAAGATGTTTTTAGATGGCCATGTCATTCAAGTAGACTTCTGTTGTTTTAATGATGTTTCGATTGTATGGATTTAAAGAAAAGTTTTATATTCCGCACTATTTCATATGTCTTATGTTATGAATGCTATGAGGCTTGTATGAGGCTCTTCGGAGTCTTG
>NW_006238941.1:2798355-2802271 GCF_000226075.1 Solanum tuberosum | reverse complement strand
GGTCTATGTCGGTTAAACGCTTATTCCCATCATGTGAGATACGTGTTATACTTACTTGAGAGGTTCCATGAAGTGTGGGTGGTAGTATGAGATGCCATCCATGCATTGAACGAGTAGGCTTTGAGAGGCTATGGTGTGATTCTCTAAGGTCTTAATGTCTAATGAAAGAATGTGCTCAAAAGAAAACTAATGAAGAATGTTGACTTAAATGCTTAATGTAATGATGCATGCTTACTTGGATTGTATTATGAGTTACTTCCTTGTCATGACTTATGAAATGTTTATGTTCCTTATGTATGAGTATTGTCTAAGGATAAAAAGGAAGAATGGTAAGTTCATCTAAGGTGACCTCAAAGTGGTACTTAGTGGGCATAGTAGTATTGGATGCTATTCTCACATTGCACAAGTATAGCTTAGGGTTGCTTGAGGTGAATGTTCTAATGTGATGAAATGACTTGTATGATGATTATGCTTGTATATTATGCCTCTTATACTTATGTTCATGTAGTTTTCTCAAAATTGGCATTTAGAATGATTTTCAAATAAAATGTCCTTTTTAAGCATGTTTTTTCCATGCATACTTAGTACATTGCCAACCCATATTTCTTCTAATTTTCTACAAAGTGAGTTGATTCTCTCTAGTTCAAGGTTTTGGATTGAGTTCTTCCAAGGCTAGTGGTATGTCCTTATGGATTCGAGGACAAGTGCTTTATTTATGTTTCTTTTCTTCATTGTACTAGACATTTGTTAGACTTCTATTGTAAAGGGTCGTGACCCTACTTTTGATTAAAAGATGTTTTTAGATGGCCATGTCATTCAAGTAGACTTCTGTTGTTTTAATGATGTTTCGATTGTATGGATTTAAAGAAAAGTTTTATATTCCGCACTATTTCATATGTCTTATGTTATGAATGCTATGAGGCTTGTATGAGGCTCTTCGGAGTCTTGTCGTGTCACGTCCGGGGTGTAGGCTCAGGTCGTGACAAAATCACTTCTAAACAACATTTAAACTAACAATTAGCAATACCCATAAACTAACTCAGCCGATAATCACATAATCTCACCCCAAGAATTGGGGTTTAGCTAGTCATCATAAAAGATAAAATCATTACCAAATTGAGTTTCCATCAACTGGGTAAGATTATGCTCCAAGTCAAAGAATCTCAAAGATCCACTTTCAATTTCTCAAAAGTGAAAAACTTCAATTCTCCAAAGCTTAGGAAAAACTAGAGAAAACTTGTCTCAATACTCAGAGTTCAAAACTAAAATTTGATGTAATGAAAAAAATGATGATAAAAGATTATAAAAGATGCTAAACTAAATGTTCAAAAATGTATTTATAGTTTCCAAAAATGTGCCGCGAAGAGTCACTCGGCGAAGTAAGTCGGGCTCGCCAATCCACCCTTTGGTCAGTTCCATCGCCTTTATGCCTTGGACTTCAGCATCCTCAAGGTCTGTAACTTTGGGCGATCCAACACTGCATCACAGAACCACTCGGCGATCCGCCTCCTTTCTCTCGCCAACTTGATTTTCTCCTTCAAGGCTTTGGACACTGGAACTTTAGGCGGTCAAGAGGCCGTTCGGCGACTCACCAAGTAGATTTGGCGATCACCAGGCGTACTTTTCTTCATTCTTTCAGCTCGCTTTGTTCCTTTTTGCAAATTAGTGTCCTTGCTTTGTTCCTCAGTCAAAATACCTGGAAATCAAGGGTTTTACATCAGTTATTGACACAAAATAAACATTTGAGGATACTAAACCATTGTAAATAAAGCCCTAAATGAGTCCAAATCTCAAACTCATCAGCATCTCCCAATTCAACTTCATGGCCTTCAAGGCCCACAACGCCTTAGGCTCAAGTTTAACCGGTAGATGGCAAGACTTACCAAACACCAATTGGTACGGGGACATACTAATCAAAGACTTGAATGGAGTTCAATATGCTCAAAGAGTGTCATCTAACTTCTGGGACCAATCAGTTCGGTTTGCATTAGCGGTCTTGACAAAAAATCCTTTGATTTCCCAATTTGACACCTCAACTTGCCCACTTGTTTGCGGATGATAAGGGGTATCAACCTTATGCTTAACTCCATACTTACACAACAATGATGCAAACATTAGGTTAAAAAGTGAGAGCCCCCATCACTAATAATTCCACGTTGAGTACCAAACCTTTTGAAAGTGTACCACTTGAGGAATTGACCAACACTTATCCCTTCATTATAAGGTAAGGCCACACAACCTCTACCTATTTTGAGACATAGTCAACATCCACCAAGATGTATTTGTTCCCATACAAACTCACAAAGGGCCCCATGAAATCGATTCCCCATACATCAAACAACTCAACCTCTAGAATAAGAGTAATGGGTAATTCCTGCCTTCGCGACACTCCTCCTTGCTTTTGACATTGCACACACTTCTTAACAAGGGAGTTCATATCTTGATACAATGTTGGCCAATAATAACCACTTTGAAGTACCATAGCAGTTGTGCACACTCCACTATGGTTTCCACCAACCGGTGATGCATCACAAGCATCAAGAATAACATCTACCTCAACTTCCGGAACATACCTTCTAATCATGTGGTCCGCACACTCTCGAAATAGGTAAGGTTCATCCCAAAAGTACTTCTTCACATCGAAGAATCCCACACATTACATAATTTGCAAAATCAGCATACAAATGTGGAGTACCATTTGACACAACTATCACCGACTCATCGGGAAGGCTTCTTCAATATCTTTCTCACCGCAAAACAACAACATTCGTTTCAAGCCTCGACAAGTGGTCCGCCACTTGGTTCTCACACCCTTTTCGATCTTCGACTTCAAAGTCAAACTCTTGCAACAATAACACCCATCGAATCAACCTTGGCTTTGTATCCTTCTTAGCTATCAAGCAATAGATTACAACTGTACCACCACCTTGGTTCCCAAAAGATAAGCTCTAAGCTTCTCAAAAGCATACACCATGACTAACAACTCTTGATCAGTGACAATGTAGATCTTTAGAGCTACATTCAAGGTCTTGGTTGCATAGTAGACCGGGTAAAATAAATTTCCCTTATGTTGGCCAAGAACAACCCCCAAAGCTACATCGCTTGCATCACACATTAGCTCAAATGGAACACTCCAATTCAGAGCAACAATGATAGGAAATGCTTTGACATATGCTTCATCAAACTCAAAGACACTTTCCTTTTCAAGTTGCTTGCAAAGTGGATGAGCCACCTTAGAGAAATCCTTGAAGAAACTCCGGTAAAAACCTGCATGATCCAAGAAGCTTCTAAGACCTTATATTTAGTATGCTCATGATCATGCAAGCAGGGTTAACTTGGGATCACTTGTGGTCCTAGGTCCCGTGTCCGCGTCTTGGGGGTAGTCTCGGAGAGTGACAAACTTGGTATCAGAGCATTAGGTTTAAGTGTCCTAGGATGTCTGAAAAGCCGCACTAAGTAGAGTCCTTTTCATGAGTGTGAAGTGCACCACATCTGATGAGAAGGAGGCTACAAAGTGTTTTAGGAAATCTTCATTTTCTTTGTTATTCTTATCGTGCGTTGGTATGATCTCCTTTTTAATTTGTCGTTATGCACTTAAGATCATGCCTCCCCGTAGAGCTAACGCAATTCCTCTAATCCCAGACCATGAGGTTAAGAATGAAGAGTTTCAGAATGCGATCCAACTATTGGCTTAGAGTATGACCAACAAGAACAATCAACAGGTTTTAGTTCCTACTAATAGAAATGGTGGATCAGTGGCAGCTAGAGTTCGAGATTTTTGTATGGATGAATCCACCTGAGTTTTAGGGTCACAGGTTGGTGAAGACCCACAAAATTTCATTGATGAGGTTAAGAAAATCTTTGGAGTGATGCAAGTGACTGGTAATGGTAGGGTTGAGTTGACATCCTACCAGCT
>NW_006238941.1:2796909-2798322 GCF_000226075.1 Solanum tuberosum | reverse complement strand
AATTGCCCTGTCATAGTCTCTCAGAAAGTCACCTCAGCAGATCTTGTAGAGTTAGAAATGGTAGACTTCGATGTCATTCTAGGCATGGATTGGTTACATTCCTGTTATGCCTCAGTTGATTGTAGAACTAGGATTGTTCGTTTTCAGTTTCCAGACGAACCAATCTTAGAATGGAAGGGTAGTAGTTTGGCGCCTATGGGTCGATTGATTTCTTACCTTAAGGCCAGAAAAATGATTTCTAAGAGGTATCTCTATCATCTAGTTCGGGTTAAGGATTCTAGCTCCGAAACCCCAACTCTTGAGTCAGTCTTGGTAGTAAATGAGTTTCCAGAAGTGTTCCCGAATATCTTCTCGAATTTCCTCCTGATAGGGAAATCGACTTCGGAATAGATCTCCTTCCAGATACGCAGCCCATTTCAATTCCTCCTTATAGAATGGCTCCAGCTGAGCTTAAGGAATTGAAAGAGCAGTTGAAAGACCTTCTAGATAAGGGCTTCATCAGACCTAGTATTTCGCCATAGGGTACACCCGTATTGTTCGTAAAGAAGAAAGTTGGTTCTCTTAGAATGTGCATTGACTATAGGCAGTTGAACAAAGTCACAATCAAGAATAAGTATCCCATCCCCAGGATTGATGACTTGTTCGACCAACTTCAGGGTGCTAGTCATTTCTCAAAGATAGACCTCAGATCAGGTTATCATCAGCTTAGATTTAGAGATAGTGAAATTCCGAAGACAACCTCTAGAGGTATGGGTCATTATAAATTTGTAGTTATGTCATTTGGACTAACCAATGCTCCTGCAGCTTTCATGGATCTGATGAACAGAGTGTTCAAGCAGTACTTAGACTTGTTTGCTATCGTCTTTATTGACGATATCCTCATTTATTCTAGGAATGAGGAAGAACATGCGAGTCATTTGAGAGTTGTTCTGCAAACTTTCAAAGTTCGCCAGTTATTTGCAAATTTACAAGTGCGAGTTTTGGTTACAATCAGTTGCCTTCCTTGGGCATATTGTGTCTAGTGAAGGATACGAGTAGATTCCCAGAAGATAGAAGCGGCGAAACAATGGCCTAGACCTACCTCTGCTACAAATATAAGAAGTTTCTTGGGTCTAACGGGCTATTACAGACGGCTCATGGAAGGCTTTTCATCCATAGCCTCACCATTGACTAGGTTAACTCAGAAGATGGTCAAGTTTCGATGGTCAGATGATTGTGAGAAAAGATTCGCAGAATTTAAAACTAGGTTGACTACAGCTCCTATCTTGACTCTACCAGCGGGTTCAAATGGTTATGTGATCTATTGAGATGCATCCAGAGTCGGCCTAGGTTGTGTGCAGAATTTAAAACTAGGTTGACTACAGCTCCTATCTTGACTCTACCAGAGGGTTCAAATGGTTATGTGATCTATTG
>NW_006238941.1:2793973-2796821 GCF_000226075.1 Solanum tuberosum | reverse complement strand
TAAGGTTATAGCTTATGCTTCCAGACAGCTTAAGGTGCATGAGAAGAATTATCCGACTCATGACCTCGAGCTTACAACAGTGATGTTTGCACTCAAGATTTGGAGGCACTACTTGTATGGTGTTCATGTAGATGTGTTCACAGACCATAAGAGCCTCCAGTATGTATTCACCTAGAAAGAGTTGAATCTTCGCCAGAGAAGGTGGCTTGAGTTTCTCAAAGATTATGATATGAGCGTGCATTATCATCCGGGTAGGGCGAATGTAGTAGCAGATTCTCTTAGCAGATTATCCATGGGTAGTGTAGCACATGTTGAGGAAGAAAGAAGAGAGCTAGCAAAGGATGTTCACAGACTTGCTCTCCTAGGAGTTTGTCTTATGAGCATATCAGATGGTGGTGTAACGGTTCAAAATGAGGAAGAATCTTCTTTGGTAGGGAAGTTAAGGAAAAGCAAGATAGCGATATGATATTACTTGAACACAAGGGTGCAGTACACCAATACAAATTTGAGATTTTCTCCCAAGGGGGAGATGGTGTGCTTCGCTACCAGGGTCGATTATGTGTTCTTAATGTGGGTGAGTTGAGACAACATATTCTTGCTGAAGCCCATAATTCCAGATATTCTATTCATCCAGGTGCCACTAAGATGTACCGCGATCTGTGGGAAGTCTATTGGTGGAATGGTATGAAAAGAGATATAGCAGCTTTTGTGGCTAAGTGCCCCAATTGCCAGCAAGTCAAGGTAGAACATCAGAAACAAGGAGGCATGACTCAAGAGATTGACATTCCTACTTGGAAGTGGGAAGTGATCAATATGGACTTCATCACATGTTTACCTCGTACTCGCAGACAACATGACTCTTTTTGGGTGATTGTTGATAGGGTTACTAAGTCTTCTCGCTTTTTGGTGGTCAGGACTACAAATTTGGGGGAGGATTACGCCAAGCTTTACATTAATGAGATTGTGAGGTTGCATGGGGTTCCTTGTCTATCATCTCATATAGAGGTCCTCAGTTTACCTCTCATTTCTGGAAGTCATTTCAGAAGGGTGTTGGTACTCAGGTTAACCTTAGCACAACATTTCATCCACAGATGGATGGTCAGGCAGAGCGTACCATTCAGACCTTAGAAGACATGTTGAGAGCTTGTGTGATCGACTTCAAGGGTAGTTGGGACGATCACCTTTCTCTTATTGAGTTCGCCTACAACAATAGTTACCATTCCAACATTTAGATGGCCCCTTATGAGGCATTGTATGGATGTAGATGTAGATCTCCAGTTGGTTGGTTTGAAGTACGTGAAGCAGCCTTGATAGGACCAGATTCAGTCCTTGATGCTATGGAGAAAGTGCAACTCATTAGAGATAGACTTAAGACTGCCCAGAGTCGCCAGAAGTCTTATGCAAATGTGAGAAGAAGGGAACTAGACTTCCAAGTTGATGATTGATATTTCCTAAAAGTGTCACCTATGAAGGGGTGATGAGATTTGGCAAGAAAGGGAAGCTCAATCCCAGATATGTAGGCCCTTACCGGATCTCGAAAAGGATTGGTAAATTGGCTTATGAGTAAGAGATGCCAGCAGATTTAGCAGCAGTGCATCCAGTCTTTCACATTTCTCTTTTGAAGAAGTTCGTGGGTGATCCAACATCCATAGTGCCATTAGAGACTGTGGCTATAAAAGATAGCCTTTCTTATAAGGATGCACCAGTTGAGATTCTTGATTGTCAAGTTAGAAGGTTGAGAAACGAAGAGTCGCTTTAGTCAAGGTTTTGTGGAGGAGTTAGTCTATAGAGGGAGCTACTTGGGAAGCAGAAGCGGCCATGAAAGCCAAGTATCCTCACCTCTTTCCTTCCGATTCCACTCCATCTTGAGGTAATAGTTCCTCTTCAGTTTTTCAGTCATGCGTAATTCAGTTTTAGAATCATGTTCCTTCAGTTGTACTTGCATTTTCAGCGTATTTGCATGTTCTTGGAACACAGTTCAGTTAGAAATTTAGTTCTCGGTGTTTAGTGGTAGGGATTGCAGCCCTCTCCCTCAATTTCAGCTAGTTTAGTCTTCATTCGAGGATGAATGGTCCCAAGGGGGAGATAATGTAACACCCCATATCCGAAGCAGACCAAAAATGCTGATTATGAGAAGTTGCAGGTGCAACCCACGGTTGCCATCCACGGACCGTAGGTCAGACCACCGCTCGTGCTGGTGGTCCGTGGTTCACCATTGCAACCCCTCCCCAAACCAGCTCAGAAAATTGGCTAAGTCTCGACTCACGGACAAACCCACGATCTGTAGATCAGACCACGGTCTGTGGTCTGTGTTCGTGGGTCAAGACTCCTTTACCCAGCCTTTGACACGAACTACGGTCGACCAGCATGGACCGTCACTCGAAGCACGGTCCGTAGGTCTAACCGTAAATGAGGGTCAACAACCAGTTAGATGAAAATTGTTGATGGGTGAACTTCAAATGGTTATAACTCTTAGCAAAAAATGAATTAGATGTTCCATGACATATGATATGATAGATAATTGAATCCTTTTTCCAATGCCACCGAGTTTGCTAACATCTGACCTCCGAGTAAAAAGTTATGCTTGTTTTAGTGAAGCCTTGTGAGGCAGAGTTGATCGACGACCCCAATCTACGGACCGTAGATTGAACGACGGCCCTTAGGTCCAGTTCGTCGATCACTCCGATAGCAGTTAAGTCAGGGGTCTTTTGGACTTTTCCTATTTTATTGGACCCCTAAGATACGTCGTTTAGACCCTAAATCATGAGGTTTTAGTCAGTTTAAGCCTAGAAACATAACTAGAACTTACCTTAGTCAAAATCATTAATCAAAACTTAGAAAATTAGAA
>NW_006238941.1:2783961-2793696 GCF_000226075.1 Solanum tuberosum | reverse complement strand
GTTATTTAAATGTTCCAAATCAGATTATCATGTTATTGCTCAGTTTATTGCATGAATTTCAGAACCCTAGCTATATTTTTCTTTAGTTCTTGAATTACACATGCTAGGTCAGATATTCCAGTATTCAGTTATACATGCCTCAGTTTATGAATGCATCATTATCAGATTAATTGTTGCATTCTCAGTTTTGCATGTTTAGTTCTGAGCTATCCAGTATTACAGAAATTTAGTCATAATGTGTTAATCACTTAATCTATTGGGAGTAGCATAATACCGAGTTGGACTAGGGTTCAGCGTACCCATATAATCACTTAATCTTTTCAGACATAGTTAGATTTAACTTAGTATTGAGTTAATATATTCTTTGTATTAAACTCATCAGTTTTGCATATATCTCAATTATAATATATAGGTATTCCCCATCTTTTCATTTTTTTTATGATTATAGCTTCCGCATAGTTTCTATTATTCAATTTATATCTAGTATGCTCATGATCATGCCCGCAGGGTTAGCTTGGGATCACTTGTGGTCCTAGGTCCTGTGTTCGCGTCTTGGGGTAGTCTCAGGGCGTGACAGAATCACATCCCAAGAACCCGTCTCATTATTGTTATTTCGTATTGTTTACTGCTGTTGTAGTTGATAATTAAACCAAAACCCCCTTATTTGACATTCGTGTCACCCTCTTATTTGAATTATGTTTTATTCGATAATGTCTATTCCTATGACTAATTTGACCATGTTCACACTTTACTATTGAATCTCAAACACGTACTGCTGCATTTGGGATTTGACCCCAACTCATTTAGTTGGGTTTTATACTGACTAACGATCTTTGACACTAAGAATTGGATGAAGTGTCGTTAAAACGTTAATCATATGCTCAGTCACGAACATTCATGGTTTACTCTCAATGGATAACAACTTTATGTTATGTCATGCATATTCTTATATTATATATATTGAATGAATCGTACTTATGATCGATAGCCCTAAGCTCTTTCAGTGATCCTTTTCAGTTTGGTAGCAATCTTGTCGATAGTAGTTAAGTAATGATAGAAGGAGAGGGTTGATGTTTCTTAGTATGGTAGTGGTGGTGTGTTTATTCCCTCTTAAGCTAATAAATATGGAGGAAGAAGGAGATGAGGTTTTACTATGAGCAATAGTTAGATGAGAGTACTTAGTTAGTTCATGGCAGTAATGCATGAAATTTCTGCTTGTAGAAATGATGAGAGAATGAAAAATTCATAGAAAGATTGGTTAGTAGGAATCAATGGAGTGGTTATAGTTCTAGGCTTGAATGTTGTGTTGATAACATGTGCATTAATGCATGATGCATTAGGTATTTCTTGATTACAACTCGTTAGAGTTTTGCTCTCATTTTCTTACCTTATTTGAAGTTTATTTTTTCCTTAAAGAAAAGTCAAAGTATTACCATAAATACTTGAACTTTTCGTGAAAGAAAAATTATAATTTTTTCCATATTTGGTTTATTTTTTCCTTAGATGAAAAGTTTGGAACTATATAAATTGAAGACTGATCTTCTCATAGCATAACATAGTAGAATCCACAGTGTAGTCGTTTAGAGAGTTTTGTTTATGGGGAGATTTTCTCTCTACAATTTTAATGTTTTTATTAGTTTTTAATATGTAGGCCAATTTTCCATATTCCATATAATAATATTTTGATTTTTAGTATAAGTTTTTGTCATCTGATTTATCAATGTCATGATTTGCAATTGTAAGCTTATGCATGACGCCTAATCACTTTCGAACCTAACAAGTGGTATCATAGCGCATGGTTCAATGATCCAATTGAACAAAGTTGAAGGCATGTTTAACGCTGTTTCAAATCAATTTTCAATTAATGATGATAATGAAGATTTTTGTGTTACTACATGTGGACAAAATTTTCAAATATATTTTCAACAATATCGTGTTGTTCCATCCTTTAAAATAAAATCAATTTTCAACTCATGCTTACTTTAAAGCATTGGCTCTCACTTTCAAACCCTGCAAACTCTTAATGCTCGGGCTCAACTTTTAACTCATGCATCTTACTTTTAACGCATGAGCTCAACTTTTAAATCATGCATCTTACTTTTAATGCATGAGCTCCACTTTCAACCATGCTCATAACTTTTAACACAAGGCTCAAATTTTTAACCCATATCAATTTTTAAATCATGGTAAGCAATAGTGATACATGAAGATTTTGTGAAGAACAAGATTATCAAGCATATGAAGAAGGCGGATCAAGTTTTGTCGAAAAATCCAGCCAAAATGGGAGATTTGTTAGAGTTTTGCCCTCATTTCTTTCCCTTATTTGAACTTTTTTTTCCTTAAAGAAAAGTCAAAGTATTACCATAAATGCTTGAATATTTCCTAAATGAAAAAATATAATTCTTTTCCACATTTTTTTTTTCTTAAGAGGAAAAGTTTGGAACTCTATAAATGGAAGACTCCTCTTCTCATAGTATAACACAATAGAATCCAGAATGTAGTCGTTTAGAGAGTTTTGTTTATGGGGAGATTTTTTCTCTACAATTTTAATGCTTTTATTAGTTTTTAATATGTAGGCCAGTTGGCCAAATTCCATTAAATAATATTGTAATTTTAATTTAATTTTTTGTCATCTGATTTATCAATGTCATTATTTGCAATTGTAAGCTTCCGCATGACGCCCTAATCACTTTCAAACCTAACATCGAGGTTGGTTGAATGTGGTGGTAAGGAGTAGTATTCTTGAGATGAGATTCCCAATAAAGGTATTAACTCTGAATCTTGTGGCTTATATTAGTATAATTATCTCATGTTTAGTACCTTGTGATTTAGAGATCAGACTTGAACACAATAAGAACAAGCAGCTTGACTTAGACCTTGGTAAGAGTACTCATAAACCCTTGTGGGAGTTAAGAGTTGTAGCTAATGATGTGCGGTATTCATAAATGAGGGCATGGTTTAGATGTGTTGCTAGGCTTGAAAGCTAGCAGTGGTATTGCTTTAAGGCAGAGTAATCCCATTCTTACTTCATGCCCATATACCCTTGTTTCATTTCAATAACTTCAGGTAGAGCATGACTATGTTCAAACCTATATCATTCATGACTTATGTGCTATAGACAGTTTCAAACTCTTAGTATGTATCATTTTTTCCTATTCAGAAGTTAGAAAGATAGTAAGAGTAACTCCTTTCCTTTCCATGCTCAGTTCAACCGTCATTCAAGGAAGAATGATCCCAAGGGGGATATATTATAACACCCCAAAAATTTCTAAGCTAAGACCCGAATCATTCTATAACATCTCGCAACTGAACTCTTAAAATCTGAATTATTTGTCTTAAGTATATAATCTTGAACCAAGTAATGTCTGACTTGCTCATTTGTTTTAAGGTCCTTTAACAAGTGTATCAAGAGTATCTAAAGTGATCTAGGGTCATAAGGGACCTCAAACACCAAGTCAAGTTCAAAGCATTCATATTGGCTAAGTTCTCGCATGAGTTCATATAAAGGTCAACTTCAAACACTCATATCTCTCTGCATATAATAAATTAGGTAACCTATGACCAATAAAATTAAAGATCTTTGAGTCCTCTTTGCAACGCCACAAAGTTTTCCTTATTCTGAGTTTGAAGTATAATGTTATGGTTGTTTTACTGGAAGATACCCGGGTTGGGAAATTGGGACAAACTTACCAGCTCAATCGTCTATCCATAAAATGGGTTGGAGAATCACCGAATTAGGTCACTAAATTATCCTGAAAACCTTAATCTTTTGTCCATTGGGTGATCTAAGGTCCCAATGGGCGATCCTCCTAGTATTTTTGGGGAGGAGACCTCCATATCACCGATTTGGCATATGAGATTCATTAAAAAGTCATTTTCTTTGATTTTAGGGTTTTCTTACGTTCCTAGAAGGATATTATTAACCTTTTACCCTAAATCAACTTCCCTAAGTCCTGATACAACCTAATAACATCATTACACATTTATCAATTCTCTAAATTCCCAATTCTCATTCTTCCAAAGATCAAGTACTCCAAGAAAGGATTTCTCCAATTGCTCAAGATCTAAAGGCTTCAAGTTCAGGATTATCTTCAAGAATACTAAGGTTTTCAATCAGAGATTCTTCTTCACTCTTCATCTCCAAAAAAAGCCGCAAGGAAGGCAAAAGCTAGGGTTTCATATCTTTCAATCAAGTTCTCCTTCAAACTTCTTCAAGAAATTTGTTCTTCTAGGTTTGTAAGAGTATTAATAGTGTTGAACTAGTTCGTCCTCATGCCCTACATATAAATTCAGTCAGTGAAAAGTTCAACCAAGGGATTTTTCACTCAATTTTATAAAATTCTTGATATGAGTTATATTCTTTTTCTGAATTCTAAATTCTTATATTATGAGATAGCAATGTTATATGCATTGATAACCTTGAGTTGTTGTTAATGATTATATTTCGCATGAATTCTAGTTGATGAGATTGTTATTGAAAGTCTTTTTGTATTTATTTTCCATGCATTAATTTTGGAATTTTAAAGTGAGTTCAAGAGTATCTTAAAATAACTTTTGAGAAGATTTTAAGGGAACACAAATGATTCCAAAAGTACTATTTTCATATTGAGAAAAAAAATTACTATTATAAGAAGAGCATAAATAGTTTTCAAAAACATTTCGGTTAGATAAAGAGAAGTTCAGTTACCCCTTAAAGAAAGTATGATTTTCAAAATTGAAAAGAGAGTACTATTTTCATAAAAGTATAAAGAGCTTTCAGAATTTTTCAGACAGATTCTGAACAACTTCAGTTACCTCTTAAAAAGACCTATTGGGAAATTATCTCAACCCCAGAGAGTACTTTTACATGAGCATTCAGTTATATTTTAGGAGTAGTTGTAAACACCTAATTTTTTACTAAACCAAAAATCCTACACCATTTTAGTGCTCAAATTATTTCTTGTAGGTTAAAATTGAATTATTAAAATTTAAGTCCTTCTTGGTGAATTTATTTTAAGAGAGTTGAAAAATACAAAAATAGAATCATTTTTAAGGTAAGTTTTATTTTAATATTATTATTATGTTAAAAAAACCTTAAATATTTATATATATGTGTGTGTGTGTGTATGTGTGCGTGCGCGGTGATGAGTCCGAGATTTGGACTCATTTAGGGCTTTATTTACAATGATTTAGTGTCCTCAAATGCTTATTTTGTGCCAATAACAGCTGTAAAACCCTTGATTTCAAGGTATATGGATTGAGGAACAAAACAAGGACACTAATTTGCAAAAAGGAACGAAGCGAGCTGAAAAAGAGAAGAATATAAAGCCTGGTGATCGCCAAGTCTACTTGGCGAGTCGCCGAATGGCTATGTGACCACCTAAAGTTCCAGTGTGCCAAGCCTTGGAGGAGAAAATCTAGTTGGCGAGAGAAAGGAGCAGTCGGCGGATCGCCGAGTGGTTTTGCGATGCAGCGTTGGATTGCCCAAAGTTACAGACCTTGAGGATGCTGAAGGCCAATGCAAAAGGGCGCTGTAATTGACCAAAGGGCGGATCGCCGAGTGGATCGGCGAGCCTGACTTACTGCGTTGAATGGCTCTTTGCAGCACATTTTTGGCGACTATAAATACATTTTAAAACATTTAGTTTAGGATCGAAGCTTTCATTATATCAAATATTATATTGAATCCCTAAGTATTGAGACATGTTTTCTCTAGTTTTTCCTAAGCCTTGAAGAATTGAAGTTTTTCACTTTTGAGAAATTGGAAGTGAGTCTTTGAGATTCTTCGAATTGGGCCATTGTAAGAATGAAATCAATCTTACCCAGTGATGGAAACTCAATTTGGTAATGATTTTTATCTTTTTATGATGACTAGCTAAAACCCCAATTATTGGGTGTGATTATGTGATTATGGGCTGATTTAGTTTATGGGTATTACTAATTGTCAGTTTAAATGTTGTTCAGAAGTGAGTTCAATCATTAATTATGGTGTAATTTCAGAATTGTAGTTGCAAATGCAGTTCTACCCTTGTGTTTTTACTTGCTCGAGAGAGAGGTTTTAAAAACTAAGATTATTGATTGATGATCAGTGGGTATTGGATTGACATGGGTTCAGCTCGAGAGAGTGAATCCTAAACCCAAGTTCCACACATTCAGCTCGAGAGAGTAAATGGACTAAGGTGTGGGCTGGTCTTATTTTGCTTGCTTGTTGATGTTTGAGAGAAATCGACTATATTTGGGGTAAATTGTTCGAGAGAAAATTTACATCCTCTATAGTCTAGCTTACTCACTAATATCTAGCTATTTTCTAATAGTTGCAATTACCCATTTGTCTATATCAGCCTATAATCGAATCACATCCCAAGAGCCCGTCTCATTATCGTTATTTCATATTGTTTTCCGTTATTGTAGTTGATAATTAAAACCAAAACATCCTTATTTGACATTCGTGTCATCCCCTGATTTGAATTATGTTTTTATTCGATAATATCTATTTCTATGGCTGATTTGACCATGTTCACACTTTACTATTGAATCTTAAATGCATACCGCTCCCTGTGGGATTCGACCCCAACTCATTTAGTTGGCTTATATACTGATTAATGATCGTTGATGCTTATAATTGGATGAAGTGTCTTTGAAATGTTACTGATCAAAATGGCGCCGCTGCCGTGGAGTGGTGTTGGTTAAGATTTTTTTGGGTTAAGTTGAATTTTATTCTTTTTAGTCATAGTTGAATCTACTTACTTTCAGTTTTGGTTCTCGTGTTGATTGCTTAGAACAGAAGAAAGGAGCATGTCTTGTAGCAACGGTGACCCAATGGCCCACCCTCCTTTCAGAATGATGATTCATAGGGATAACATCCTAAATTTCAGTCAATTGGAGGGTGAGTCAATCCTTGAGTTGTGGCTAAGATTTAAGACAATATTGCTACAATGCCCAACTCATGGTATCGCAGATAAAATGTTATTGGAATGTTTCTATAGAGGTATTGGTCCTGAGAACAGAGGAGTGGCTAACCAAATGTCTCCAGGTTGTCTCACACGACTACCCTATGCAATAGCAACCCAACTCCTTGATCACATGATCAAGACCAACAAGCAGGTAGAGAAGGACCAAGTCTTGACCACACTATTGACTTAGCTGGATCTCGTGTCCAAAAAGATCATGGTATTGTAAGTACTAGAAGCGATGCTCTCACTCATTCTCCATAAAGTCGAAGATCACGACAAAGTGTTGAAAGAGATAAAAGAGAATATCTCACTGCTGAATCAGATGAATACCTCTCATTCCATGTCGATTCAGCTACTGGAGACCCAAATGGATCATGTGTTATCTCACCTATACATGAGGAGTGAAGGTTGAGTCGGGACTTGCGTCTTGCCACAACGTTAACTAAGGCGCTTCTTGGAGGCAACCCAAGTTTCTATTGCTTTATTTTTGTTTTAGAAATAATCGTGTGTTAATTTTGCAGGTTGAAGTGTAAAATGTGTTTGAAAAGTGCAGGTTGATGAGCGAAAGACCCAGTCAACAACTCGCCTAAACGGTTGGCGAGCCTGACTTAGATCGCCGTTGGACTCTAGAAATTATGAAGTTGGAGTCTGTAAAACTCGGCGAGCCCATGGACTACCTAGCAAATCGTCGACCAGGTCGGCGTTCACGACTTTGTCTGTTGTTTGGACCCCCCCCCCCCCCCCCCCCCCCCCCACGCCCCCCCCCCACGCCGAAAGGGCGAGAACTAGATGGTTTTTAAAGGCCAAAGGTTTAAAATTTCAAACTCTTTCACATTCCCTCACTTTTTAACTTCCCAAGATCTCACCCGCATTATATTTTTCTATATTTTCGTGTTTATACCGCTGCCTAGTCGTCAATCTTGTGTTTGGAGTTGGAATTATTTGCCGCCTAGCTTTTCAAAGTATTTATTCGGCATTAAATGTTGGTTTTCCAAACCCCAAACTTGTAATTAGCAAGTAATCTCAGTTGCAATTATTTTGATCTTAGTGATGTCTGTTGGGCCTCTCGGAAGCCATGTTTGTTTGTTTGTTTGCCGAATTTAATTTGAAAATCTTGCCTAAAATGCCAATATTGTAGATTTCCCCAAATTTTCGTGCTTTAAAATTGATCTAAATTGTTGGGTTGGGCAAAAATGTTGTTGGGTCTAGTTGGGTGAAGTCTGAGTAACCCATAATTGTGGTAAATGACATACTTTACCCGATGATGGAGCGTTTGACATCATTCTAAAGGGCGTAAGTTGTCAAATGGCCAATTTCGGTCAAACCGAGAGAAGTCTGAGTATCCTGGGGGCATGGGTCTTATGGGTCTAAGTCTAATTGAGTTAGTGTATGCTTTGATTTTCTTTTTGGAGGTTGCGGGGTTGATTTTTGAAGTCGGGGTAGAAAGTAGGCATGTTGGGAAGTTTGGCGAGCTGGGTCGACCTTGCCGAACCACTCGACGGTTCGCCGAATTCCCCTTGATTGCCTTTAATTCCATACTACTATTAAGTTTTTGTTCTGTAACTTTCGGTGAGATGCCTGAGTTTGCCGAGTGCACTTAGCGACTCGCCGTGTAACGACCCGAAAAATGATACGATGAACTAGAGCTTAATCGTGAGGGTCAATGTCAAGATACGTGTTAGGCTCCATAGTTGAAGGACCTTTTGAAGTTGGTTGAGGGTTGCAAGGGCAAGTGCCAAGCCAAGGGGGCAAGGCCTAAGCCAAAGGCCAAGGCTGCCCAACCTTGGCCAAGCACTGCCTCAAGTCCACGGACCACTTAACGGCCAGTGGTCTTGACCACGGTCCGTATAAGTGGCCGTGAAGGTCACTTGGTGGCAAGGGAGGCAAGGCACTTTGGCTAAGCTACTGGCCAAGATTCACGGACCACTCCACGGTCAGTGGTCTTGACCACGGCCCGTAGAAGTTGCCGTGAAGATGCCTTAGCATCTTGGGGATTGGCAAGGCAAAAGAGACACTGCCTAAGAGGACCACAGGCAGTGGTCCCCTTTCACGGACCGTAGAAGTGGACTTGGTCCCTAATGGGGCTGCCTAAGTTAGGGGTTTTAAAGTAATTTTGGTTTAATGTTTTATTATGTGGGGTTGATTTTAAAATGGTTTATATCATAAATATAAATAGTTTCAAGTCTTAAAACATTTCATTTACTCCATTATTCAAAACACCCAAATCAAAACCCCAAAGTTCTTCCTCTCTCAATAGTTCTCTCTCTAACTCAAGAAAGAAGAAGAAATGAGTGCTAGGGTTTGGATTCAAGGTTTTATTCATCAAATTTCTTGGGGAATCTTAGTAAAGATATGGTGATCCTTCATCTAGGGTTAGCTTTCACCCTAGAGTCGATTTTGAAGAAGTTTTCAAAGTTTTCAAAGTTCATGAAAAACCTACGGTTTTACTCAATCTCATGGATTCTTTCTTCAAACGATTTCAAATGGTTCTATTGTCATATAATGATTGTATTGATGTTTAATTGATTATTTATGATGAAAATACTCCATGGACCCATGATTTCTTTCAATTCCTAAATTGTGCCTTATGAAGTGGATTATGAATGAATGTTGATGGATTTATGCCTAGATTGATTTCGATTGTTGAATTTTATCATCATCTATGCCTAATTATGGTGAATTGTTGGTGAATTGAGGATTTGTGATCATAGCCTTGAAAGGGGCAAGTTTGACCTAATTACTTATTGTAGTAGAATTGTGCTAGAGATGTAGATCCACTTGAAAGGTGGAGGTGTTTAATTAC
>NW_006238941.1:2783214-2783457 GCF_000226075.1 Solanum tuberosum | reverse complement strand
CCTTTCATGAGTATAAGAATGTAATGAGGGACCATGAATCGATAGGCTTATGGCATTCTATTCATGGGGGAATCTAGAGCTATCCTTGAATATACCATGGATTGATAGGCTTTTAGCATTCCTTCCTTGTGTAATGATGTATCATGGGTCGATAGTGTAACGACCCGAGAGCACCCCGTAGTCATTACCGGCATATTCGACCTCTCGGAGGTCTTATACAAGCCCTTAGCATTTGTCATAGCA
>NW_006238941.1:2782546-2782715 GCF_000226075.1 Solanum tuberosum | reverse complement strand
TCTTTATCTTAACTCCTTTCCTCAAGCAACCCTTAGGGAATACTTGGTGCAATGTATTTCCTTAAGGTTACCAAAGGTGCACTTACATATAGCCTTCATCAATCCAACCACATATATTTATAGAGTCATAAGCACACCATAAGACATAGTCTTCACATAGGAACCATCA
>NW_006238941.1:2780945-2781211 GCF_000226075.1 Solanum tuberosum | reverse complement strand
ATAACACATCATATTCATAGCTATACATGTAGAGTGTGTGTGTGTGCATATTGGTCCTCAATGTGACATATTAGCAACAACATTGATATTTGAGTGTTCTTCCCTTAAAGGGCTCACAACACATTCACAATGTCCCCAATTCATGAGCAATTCACACATAAAGCCCTTAGGGATTGTAGACCACACACCCACACTTCATCATAGGAAACAAAGACACATTCAACATTGAATAGGTACTCCTAACATGTATATGATCAAACATTCAT
>NW_006238941.1:2771085-2771734 GCF_000226075.1 Solanum tuberosum | reverse complement strand
AACTTAATTTCACCAATAGAGATCATATTCACAAAGACCCACATCATAGGCCAATTTTTGAGAATTTGGGGATCATGGGTTCTTCATGAATTCCTTTGAAAATTGTCTTAAAATCATTAATTCCATATTAGTTCATCAATAGAATGATTTAGAAAATCGTTTGACAAGGGACCCATGTTTATATTCAAAATTGGGAATTTTGGTCTTTGAATCACTTTTGAAAATCTTTGATAGAACTCCTTGAATGAGAGGTTATTCAAGAATCAAGAGTCACCATACCTTAATTATTGAAGATCCATGAAATTGAAGAAGAAATTAGTTGAAAACCCATCTTCTAGCTTGATCTTCATCAAGGTCTTCAATGGAGTTTCTGAGAGAATCTATTTTGAGGTGGAAGGGTCAATTTGAAGAATGGGGTTTAATTTTAGGATTTGGGGTTTTAACCAACTTAAAATACCCTAAAATAGGTAGAATAACCATTTATAATAATTCCCCAAAGTACCCATACTACCCCTCACTTAGTTGGACCTTTTAAACAAGTCAAACTTGAGTTTCATTTTGGCAGATTTCGTTGGGAAACAAGTTTGCGACGCGGAGATGTTCCCACAAATTTTTGGAAATTAAATTATGAGACAGTAGAGTCCGCGAT
>NW_006238941.1:2766946-2771039 GCF_000226075.1 Solanum tuberosum | reverse complement strand
GCGGACCAAACTTTTGGCCCTTGGTGGAGCTAGTCCGCGACGCGGACTTGCTTCCTCTATGAGCAACTTCAAGCTGCCTTGGCAGCTTGCTTGGCCAAGGTTGGGGTCCTCCTCGAGGACCCTTAGTGTGGCCCCCAGGGTGTCGTATCCGAACATTTTGACCTTAAAAACATTTATTAAGACACTAGGGTCACCCCCACTGATTTAGACTCCAAACAACACATAAAAACATGAACAACATACTAGAACACACCAACACGTAAAAGACTAGTTTCCTAACGTCTTGGTCGTCCCTTGATGTTTGACTTCCAAAATCTTTAAAACTGACTTAAAAGTCTATTCTTCATTATTTTGACAAGTTATTACTTCATAAAACCCATGTGAGGCTCTACTTTATCCTACTTTATTTTGAGGGTTGTTACAGATAAGCCTATGGAATTCCTCCCTAATACACTAATGTAATGTGAATGAAATAATCTATGGGATTGTAGGCTAAGCACGAAGTCGATATGGTTAGATGGAAACTCTCCCAATGTTAGCTTAGAGTTCCAACGAACATCTTCCTATCCCATAACTATGTGCTCACACATGATATTAGCTAGCGGATTCCATCCGAGCTAATGTTACCGTTCTACCTTAGGCAAGTGGAACATCTCTTTACGGTGTGGGGCTATATGAAACTGGATTCCATGTCTAGTTTGCATGGTGTATGTCGGTTAAATGCTTATTCCCATCATGTGAGATGTGCATTATGGTTTCTTGAGAGGTTCTATGAAGTGTAGGTGGTAGTATGGGATGCCATCTGTACATTGCACGAGTAGGCTTTGATAAGGTCATAGTGAGTTTTCTAAGTCCTAATGACTAATGTATGAAAGTCGTCTAAATGAAGTTATTGGAGAATGTTGACTCTTATATGCTTAAATGTGAAGATGCATGCTATACTTGGATTATATTATGAGTACTTCCTTTTCATGACTTATCGTATATGAATGTGCCTTGTCTATGGTGACCTCAAAGGAGTACTTAGTGTAAGTAGTAGTATGGAATGCTACTTGCACATTGCACAAGTATGACTTATTGTTGTCTTAGATGTTGGTCTTAAAGTAATGGTGTGACTCATGTGTTGTTTATTGTCTCTTATATGTTTTATTGTGTAAAGGTGGAAAGGATGAATGGTAAGTTCACTTATGGTGACCTTAAGGTGGTGCCTTAGTGTGGGTGGTGGTATGGGATGCTATCCATACATTGCACAAGGTATATATTGAGGGTTACTTGAGGTGAAGGCTTAAGGTAAAGGTAAAGGTTTATATGTTGATCTTGTTCAAATGTGAAAATGTTACTTATATGTTGGTTGTGTCTTATATTATACCTATTTTACTCATATTCATGAAGTTTTACTAAAATGGCATAAAAGCATGACTTTCAAATCAAATGTCCCTTTTTAAGCATGTTTTTGCATGGTCATCATACTTAGTACTTAATTGTTGCTTAACCCCCATTCTTTCTCCCTTTTTTACCAAAAGTGTAGGGTTTGGAGATATTGGTATTCTATGCTTGAAGGATAGGTTTCTAAGGTGCTTGAAGATGAAGACTTGGTGAGTCCTCATAGTTTCGAGAACAAAACACATTGTGTTCCTTTTATGTCTTTAGTATATGTTAAAGCTTTTGTATGGGCTAAGTCCCAAAGTTGTATCCAAAGTATTAGATGGTTTGAGACATGGTATAGAAAGTCTTCCGCTTGTTTTTTTCATGAAAATGATTCGATTGTAAAGAAAAGTTTTTTTATTCTTCTCTATTTTCCTATGTTCTTATGTTCAAGAATGCTATTAGGCTTGTATGATACCTCTTCGGGGTCGAGTACGCCATGTTGCAATCGGGGTGTACCTCCGGGTCGTGACAAACTTGGTATTAGAGCACAAGATTTTTGAATGGTCTTAGGTTGTCTCAAACCACATCTAGTAGAGTCTTGTTCATAATGTGTAGCGTTCCACATTATTAATAGGAGGCTATTGGGTGTTAAGAAACTTTCACTTCTTCATTCTTCAAGTCGTGCCGTAGAGTTTAGCTCTATAATGTATCTCTCTTGTTCCTTATCCGATGATCTTTAGTGTTTGACCACTTGAAAGGAATATGCTAGAAGGGTTGAGGAGGAGAAAAGGTTGGTTGTGATGCTAACTATGGCTATGTTACTTGATAGAGTTGAGATGATAGATTGTGATGTTGACTTTAGTATGAATGGGCTGCCTTATGGTTATGTGTGTCGTTGGTAGAAAGTTATGATGAATTTGGAGGTAAGTTGAAAGATTTGAGGAATGAAGCATTTTAGAAATGTGTTGATGTGTTGAGTAAGTAGACTCCTTAAATGAGGGTGTAAGTGTAATTTACCTTGATTTAGAATCACCTTGTGTGATGAGTGTGAAGGGTTAGTGATGTCTTGCTCCGACCTTAGAATTGAAGGAAGTGATGTTGTGAAGAGTTTGTATAGGCTTACTCCCAAGGGGGAGGTGATGTGCTTAGATAGCAAGGTCGTTGAGTGTTCTTGATTTTCATGATTTAGGTTGGCTTGAAATTATCACCTTGAGAGGTGTAGTGAGTTTGGGAAGTTGATCCCGGTTTTGTAGGCTCCTATGAGATCTTGAGTGGTGTTGGTAAGGTTGCTTCTGAATTAGAGTTGCTTAATGAGTGGCACCGGTGTATCCGGTTTTCCATATCTCTAGGATATAAAAGGGTGTTGGAGATCCAACATTCATAAATTCCTTAAGAAGAGTTGGGAGTTAATGAGAATTCCCCTAATTTAGAAATACCCAAGGTGGTTGAGTGTCCTTGATGTTCATGAGTTAGGGTTGATTGATGTTCTCACCTTAAGAGGTGTAGTGAGTTAGTTTAGACCCGGTGTGGTAGACTCATATGAGACCTTGAGTAATGTGGTAAGGTTGATTGTGAGCAAGAGTTTCTTAATGAGGACCTTCCTAGTTTAAAAGTATCGGTATGTTGATGGTTTCTAGTAAGATGTGAAAGTCTTGATTTAGGTTCCTTTATGGTGTTCATGATAGACCTTAGTTGGGTTTACCCTTAAGTGGGGGATAGTATGTTGAATAGTAAGGTTGTTGAGGGTGTGATGTCCTTATCTTTTTCCTTCTATTCCTATTCAAGTTTGAGACCAAGATGTTCCTTGTAACTTTTTTCATGGTGTGGAGTCATGTGTGATATTGTGTCTCCATGGTCTCCTTATGTTATGCATGTTCTATTTGACTTCTTGTTTAAATGAGAAAATGAGTTTTCAAATTATGTTCCTCATGTTAATGTGCATTTAGTATGAGTTGCTTATATGCCTGATGAGGCTAAATGTTGAACAGGCCTAAATGTGCTTTTGAGAGCAAAGTTGCATAATGTTCCTATTGATGTTATGATGAGCATGATGTGATTTGGAGAAGGAAGTTCCTCCAATGAAATGAGAAATGTGAAGCTTTGATGCATATTGAGTTTGTAGATGTAGTTCCTACCTCCTTGTTTGCATTGAGCCTTTTGATGTGGAGTTGATATTTCCTCCTATGTTTATGCATTTGTATTGATGTTGCATGCATGATTATGGGATGCTAGTCTTGAGTCGTTACCCTTGATGTGTTTTAAGTGTCATTCGAGGACGAATGTTCCTAAGTAGGGGATAATGTAAGGACCCGGAAAATGATAGGATGAATGTCACGACCCGAGAGTACCCCCTAGTCGTAACATGGCGTATTCGACCCCGAAAGGGTCTTATACGAGCCACATAGTCATTCATTGCATTCAATAATGAAAATAGTGCGGAATGAAAAAAAAACTTATTTACATCCACACATTTAAACTTCATTAAAACAACTTTAAAAAACACACAGCGGAAGTCTAAGTCTCACATGGCCATCTTAGACACAGTCACAAAACATAAGTAGGGACACGGCCCTTTACAATCAAAAGAAGTCTGTTAAGCCTATTACATGAACAAAAGAACTTAAAAGTCTTATCCTCGAATCCATGAGGACATACCAAGTCTTGGAGGAAAGCAATCCAACACTTCAAACTAGCTAGGAGGGATCACTTGCCGGAACCTACACTT
>NW_006238941.1:2759286-2765230 GCF_000226075.1 Solanum tuberosum | reverse complement strand
TTTCGTCCGAATTCCGAATGAGGTGAAACGAAGTGCGTTAGGTAGCTAACTCAAATGGCTTTCCATGGATATATTATTGGCCACCCAAATAATTTGTGTGCTAGGAGATATGACCCTCCAAAGTAGACCCTCGAAAAAGGCTTCACTTGGAAATTTCGGATTTTGATACGGTTGCTCTAAAATTTGGGTTAGACCCATTTCCCACTCAATTTGACCCCCTAAACAAGAATATGAAGTCGGATTTTCGAAAAATGAAATGGATCTTTTTATATACAGCTAAACAAGTTTCCGGTAACTTCCGAAGCACATTTTTAAGAACTTTTTGGGTCAAATTCAAATATAATCATTTCATTAAGTTCTCGACTCCAAACTCACATGTGAGGCTCTACTTTCACTCTATCATTTTCTGGGTCGTTACAATGAACTAGAGCCTAATCGTGAGGGTCAACGTCAAGATACGTGTTAGACTCCATAGTTGAAGGAACTTTTGAAGTTGGTTGAGGGTTGCAAGGGCAAGTGCCAAGCCAAGGGGCAAGGCCTAAGCCAAAGGCCAAGGCTGCCCAACCTTGTTCAAGAACTGCCTCAAGTCCATGGACCACTTCACGGCCAGTGATCTTGACCACGGTTCGTAGAAGTGGCTGTGAAGGTCACTCGGTGGCATGAGAGGCAAGGCACTTTGGCCAAGCTACTGCCCAAACTTCACGGACCATTCCACGGTCAGTGGTTTTGACCACGGCCCGTAGAAGTCTCCGTGAAGATGTCTTAGCATCTTGGGGATTGGCAAGGCAAATGAGACACTGCCTAAGAGGACCACAGGCAGTGGTCCCCTTTCACGGATCGTAGAAGTGGACTTGGTCCCTAATGGGGCTGCCCAAGTAAGGGGTTTTACAGTAATTTTGGTTTAATGTTTTATTATGTGGGGTTGATTTTAAATGGTTTATATCATAAATATAAATAGTTTCAAGTCTTAAAACATTTCATTTACTCCATTATTCAAAACACCCAAATCAAAACCCCAAAGTTCTTCCTCTCTCAATAGTTCTCTCTCTAACTCAAGAAAGAAGAAGAAGTGAGTGCTACGGTTTGGATTCAAGGTTTTATTCATCAAATTTCTTGGGGAATCTTAGTAAAGATATGGTGATCCTTCATCTAGGGTTATCTTTCACCGTAGAGTCGATTTCGAAAAAGTTTTCAAAGTTCATGAAAAACCTACGATTTTACTCAATCTCATGGGTTCTTTATTCAAACGATTTCAAATGGTTCTAATGTAATATAATGATTGTATTGATGTTTAATTGATGATTTATGATGAAAATACTCCATGGACCCATGATTTCTTTAAATTCCTAAATTGTACCTTATGAAGTGGATTATGAATGAATGTTGATGGATTTATGCCTAGATTGATTTCGATTGTTGAATTTTATCATCATCTATGCCTAATTATGGTGAATTGTTGGTGAATTGAGGATTTGTGATCATAGCCTTGAAAGGGGCAAGTTTGACCTAATTACTTATTGTAGTAGAATTGTGCTAGAGATGTAGATCCACTTGAAAGGTGGAGGTGTTTAATTACTTTGTATATTATGATCATGTCCTTGAAGGCATAGTTTGATGAATTGAGGTATTATCATGATATTGTATATATGATTGTGATGTGAAGGATTTGCGTGGGATTTCAATGATAGAATGATGATCTTGTATAGAAGGTAAATGTGCTGTGATTGAAAGCATATTCTCACTAAACACTCATGAATGATAATGGTGGAATGTGAAGAGTTTCTATAATGTGAATGTTGAATCTAGAATTGGTAGGCTTATGCATCCTTTTCTTGTATAATGAATGTGTCTTGACTTGATGGTTATGAATTGATAGGCTGAAGGCATTCTTTTCATAAATGATCTAATGTAATGAAGACTCTAGAATCGATAGGCTAGTGACATTCCTTTCTTAATGAGTTAATGTACCATGAATCGATAGGCTAGTGGCATTCCTTTCATGAGTATAAGAATGTAATGAGGGACCATGAATCGATAGGCTTATGGCATTCTTTTCATGGGGACTCTAGAGCTAGCCTTGAATGTACCATGGATCGATAGCCTTTTAGCATTCCTTCCTTGTGTAATGATGTATCATGGGTCGATAGGCCTATGGAATTCCTCCCTAATACACTAATGTAATGTGAATGAAATAATCTATGGGAATGTAGGCTAAGCACGAAGTGGATATGGTTAGATGGAAACTCTCCCAATGTTAGGTTAGAGTTCCAATGAACATCTTCCTATCCCATAACTATATGCCCACATAGGACATTAGCTAGCGGATTCCATCCAAGCTAATGTTACCGTTCTAGCTTAGGCAAGTGGAACATCTCTTTACGGTGTGGGGCTATATGACACCGGATTCCATGTCTAGCTTGCATGGTCTATGTTGGTTAAACACTTATTCCCATCATGTGAGATATGCATTATGGTTTCTTGAGAGGTTCTATGAAGTGTAGGTGGTAGTATGGGATGCCATCTATACATTGCACGAGTAAGTTTTGATAGGGTCATAGTGAGTTCTCTAAGTCCTAATGACTAATGTATGAAAGTCATCTAAATGAAGTTATTGGATAATGTTGACTCTTATATGCTTAAATGTGAAGATGCATGTTATACTTGGATTGTATTATGAGTACTTCCTTGTCATGACTTATCGTATATGAATGTTCCTTGTCTATGGTGACTTCAAAGGAGTACTTAGTGTGAGTAGTAGTATGGATTTCTACTTGCACATTGCACAAGTATTACTTAGAGTTGTCTTAGATGTTGGTCTTAAAGTAATGGTGTGACTCATGTGTTGTTTATGTCTCTTATATGCTTTAATTTGTAAAGGTTGAAAGGATGAATGGTAAGTTCACTTATGGTGACCTTAAGGTGGTGCCTTAGTGTGGGTGGTGGTATGGGATGCTATGCATACATTGCACACGATATAGCTTGAGGGTTACTTGAGGTGAAGGCTTAAGGTAAAGGTAAAGGTTTATATGTTGATCTTGTTCAAATGTGAAAATGTGACTTTTATGTTTGTTGTGTCTTATATTATGCCAGTTTTACTCATATTCATGAAGTTTTACTAAAATGGCATAAAAGCATGACTTTCAAATCAAATGTCTTTTTTAACCATGTTTTTGCATGGTCATCATACTTAGTACTTAATTGTGCTAACCCCATTCTTCTCCATTTTTTACCAAAGTGTAGGGTTTGGAGATATTGGTATTCTATGCTTAAGGATAGGTTTCTAAGGTGCTTGAAGATGAAGACTTAGTGAGTCCTCATAGTTTCGAGGACAAACCCATTATGTTCCTTTTATGTCATTTCCTATGTTTAAGACTTTATATGTGTTGCATCCCAAGATTTTTATTCATGGTATTCATACATGGTTTGAGACAAAGACTTGATAAAGACTTTCGCTCGTTCATGAAAATGTTTTAGATTGTTTTAAAGAAATTTTGAAATTTTCCTGCACTTTTCTATAATCTTATGTTTATGATGCTAACGACTTGTTTGAGACCCCTTCGGGGTCAAGTACGCCATGTAACTTCTAAGGGGTACCCTTGGGTTTTTACAAACTTGGTAATCAAAGCACAAGGTTTAGAATAGTTCTAGGATTGTCTCAAACCAGGTCTAGTAGAGTCTTATTCATGGGTGTGAGTCGCGACACATTTATGAATAGGAGGCTATTGGATGCTTAAGAAAAATCTCATTTCTTCATTCTCTTAGTCGTGCCATAGAGTTTGGCTTTAGTAGGCCCTTTTTCTAATCTGTGCATTTGTTTTTCCAGGGTATGGCTAATACTAGGGCGAATGCTAGGAGAGAAGGGGAAGACAATGTGGACCAAGAGATTCCTCCCCAAGTGCCACATCAAGCTCCTCCTCAAGCCCCAAATCAATCTCCTCCTCAAGTTCCAAATGACCCTCCAATTGGGAATGTCACTCTTGCGGAGTTTAGGGCTTCTATGTAATTGTTGGCTCAAGCCTTAATGGCGCAAGCCAAAAGAGAAGTGGTGGCACCGGCAAATCCTATAAGGGGGACGGGTGCTATAATTAGGATAAGGGAGTTTTTGAGGATGAACCCTCCGGAGTTTAGTGGCTCCAAGGTTGAGGAAGATCCAAACGGGTTCATAGAGGAGGTTTATTAGGTGCTAGTAATCATGGAGGTGACTTCTATTGAGAAAGAGGAACTAGCCGCCTATCAATTGAAGGACGTTGCCCAAATTTGGTATGAGCAATGGAAATATTCTAGGCCGGTGGAAGCGGGTCCTACAGAGTGGGAAGTGTTTAAGAAGGCATTTCTTGATAGGTTCTTTCCCGGGGAGTTGAGGGAGGCTAAAGTAGAGGAATTCATCAACCTTAAGCAAGGTAATATGAGTGTTCAAGAGTACACCTTAAAGTTTACTCTATTATCTAAGTATGCTCCCTCTATGATAGCAAGTCCAAGGGATATGATGAGTAGGTACTTGACGGGGGTGTCCAAGGTGGTAGCAAAAGAATGTCGTGCGGCAATGCTCTTTGATGACATGGATATCTCACATCTTATGGTGTATGCTCAACAAGTAGAGGAAGATAAGATAGAGGAGGAAAAATCTAGAGAGAAAAAGAGGTCTAGGGTGGATAATGATAAGTCATTTCATGATGGGTCCGATGGACATGGTCGTTCAAGGAATCGACAAAAGTTTTCCAGACAAGGCTATTCTAATGCTCCTAAGTATAAGGATGAGAGGGTGTCTACCCCTAGGCCACAAGGTGAAGGTAGTGAGTCCCTATGGCCCACTTGTTCTAGGTGTGGTAAGAGGCATGAGGGTAAGTGTTTGGCCGGTAGAGATGGTTGTTATGGATTTGGTGAGAATAGCCACATGAAGAAAGATTGCCCAAAGGCAAAGGCTACTATAAGAGAGGGTAAGCAAGTTGCCTCTAGTGGTGGGGATGTTGAGCCTCAAAAGAGGAATAGGTTTTATGCTATCCAATCTAGAGAAGATCAAATGTGATCTCCTCATGTCCCTTTCGGTATGTGCTTTCTTTTATGTTTTAGTAAATTTCTGGATTTCTTGTCTTTTATGACTTGTTAGGGTGGACTTAAAGTAATCTTTATTATGAATGATGTTTAGAAAGCATGTGTAGGCTTACTCCCAAGGGGGAGATAGTGTGCCTATCCAATAAGGTCTTTATGTGATTATGTGTTGCCATGAGTTCCTTGTATGTATGTTCTTGAAGATGTGTAGGCCTTGTTAGAATTGATCTAATTGCATTGTGTTGCCTCATGTAGTGGCATCTTTGAGTCAAGTTGCTTATAGGCTCCATGAAATGTGTGTTGAGCATGTTGTAGCTAAGAGATGTTAGTTCCTCCTTGAAAATGGGTATATATGTCTCTTTCATGAATTTTGAGTTGGTAGATGTAGTTCCTACTTCCTTGAGTCGCATTAGGTATGTTTAGCTTGGAATTGAAGTTTCTGCGGTTGGTTCTGTGCATGTAGACGTAGTGCATGCATGATGGGTTGCTAGTCTAGAGTCGTTCTTTTTTTCTTTTAAAGTGTTTAGAAAGGTCATTCGAGGACGAATGTTCCCAAGGGGGAGATATTGTAACACCCCAGAAACTAGTAGACCAAACTAGAGCCACAAGCTAGGGTTTTAAGGTTTGATGTATGTGAAATAGAGTCATAGAAGAGACTTTAGGTGCTTAGAATGAGGGGTTTAGTGGTTGAACGTCTAGGTAAGTATTAGAACTAGTAGCCTAGATGACCATTCAGAGTTTGCTTGAGCATGGGAAGGGCAAGTACCAAGGCAAAAGGGCAAGCCTAAGCCAAAGGCCAAAACTGCCCAACCTTGGCAAGCTACTGCCTAAGGGTTCACGACCAGTGGTCTTGACCACGTGTCACGCCTCGGATCTGATTAAGACGGACAGGCAC
>NW_006238941.1:2758823-2759186 GCF_000226075.1 Solanum tuberosum | reverse complement strand
ACAACCCCAGTTCTATCGCACGATCTAAGAAATGAAAAAAAAAGACAACTCCTACATGTCCCGTAGCCTCCTGTTTATAAATGTGGTGCACAACACATCCATAAGCAAGATTCTACATAGACACGGCTTTGTAGACTCCCTAGGATGACCTACTCTCATACCACTTTGTCACGCCTCGGATCTAATTAAGACGGACAGGGACCCGATGTCTAACTGGCCCGAGAGAACCAATTTACAACCTGCATTTACCATACATTTAACTATGATAGCTATGAAGCTATGACAAGCTTATATGCCCTGTAGCGATAAAAGACCGACATAGACAGGCCCAAAACTTATGTACAACACTTGGCCGTTGAGGCC
>NW_006238941.1:2740979-2757753 GCF_000226075.1 Solanum tuberosum | reverse complement strand
TGTACCACTCAGATAGTACAACGAATTAACCTCCTTCCTTTCTGATTATTAATCTACAATGAAACAAGTAACACAACTAATATTAGTAGCTAACCAACAGATTGGGCTACTTGCACTTGGCAAACAGTAATCAAGCAGCAAACCCATACTTATCAAACCGATGGTATGCATTCCACCCCTTCTCCTTTAATAACGTCATATACAATACGACCTTCTAATAAGGTCCCCTGAAACTTCTCGGGCTTTATAACATATGCAAAACAGTATACAAAAGGGGTTGCAGGCAGCAAGCTCATGCAACGCCCAATTAAATGGTACGTTACTGCACCCTTTACCGTTTTATCCTTTAACAAGTTCTCATGACTTCTGCACATGCCTCCTTATGTTACTATACACAAATCAGTTTCTAAACATCAAAATGTGGCAGTACCAATATGAACTCACGGTTTCCGACTACTGTCCCTTGAGCATCCAACTAATATTACATTTAAAATGCTCAAATGGGGTAATAATTGAGTTAAAGGGGACTCCCCTCCATGGCTGTCCCAACATGCACAATCAACCAGAACATTCCCCAATCTCACGTCTTGACCACGGTATGTCAAAGTGGTCGTGAAGGTGCCTTAGGAAATGCGGGGTTTAGCAAGTTGGGAGGGCCACTGGTCAAGGGACTACGGGCAACACCATGGGCCGTGGTGCCCTTGACGAGTCGTCCAAGTGGTTGTGGTGCTTGTATGGGACTACCAAGTTGAGGGACTTTTGGGTCAATTCCTATTCGACTAGTTTTAAGTGGGGGGTCATTTTGTATGTGTTTTATACACCTATATATATATTTTTTATATTTTTTTTTTAAAGTCATTAGCCCCCAAGTTTATGTCACTTTACATTAGACCCAAATCACTCCACTCTCAAATATTTCTCTCTCTAAGAAGAACCTCCATTGAAGAAGAAGCTAGGGTTGAAGCTAAGGTCAAGAACAAAGGCTTCATTGCTTAAGGCTTATGCTAGGGCTTTGATTAAGGTATGTTTATCTCTTTATCTATGGGTTCTTCCACCCATAGAGTCCCCTAGAATTTCCCTAATTTGTTAAGAAGAACCCCAATCAAGATAGGGTTACTTCCAATGTATGGGTTTTAGGTGGGTATGATTCCAATAGGTTGGATAATACTCATATATGGTTAATTTAGTGTTGATTCATGATATTATCAAGAATTTATGGGAATTACTTGATTAACCCTAAATTTCAAAGTATGTGGGTTTATGCCTTTGTATGTGAAATTGATGATTCTTGATAGATCTTCTAGGATTGTCACTATGAATAGAACCTATCCAAGAATGGGAATGTGAAATCATGAATTGAACTAGACTTATGTATGTATGATGGAATTATGAATTGTAGTGATTGAAATTGGGACTTTATGATGAATTATGCTTAGAATTGCCTATGATTAAGACTTGTGACTAAATATGACTTATGATCTAGACTAGTATGATGGTTGTAGAATGAAACTTGAAGGTAGGGCTTGAAGTCATAATGTTGATCACTAGGGCTTATAGAGTAAGTTTAATATGATGAGATAGCCTGCATGTATATAGAATGTGAAAGGTCTTCTCACATAGAAGTGTTCTAGATTGAAAGGTTAATTACCTAAAATGAATCATGCTTGTTAGAATAGAATAGCTTGAATTTGAGTCTTGTGATTCTTTCATGTATAGTTGAATTATGTAGCTTGGGATGGTAGATCTCATGGTAGCTTGGGATTAAGGATTTATGCTCTCCTAAGGTTAGCTTGAATTAGCATTGGTAGGATGCTTTTCATGGTAGCTTGCATTGGTATAGGCATGGTAGCCTAGGATTGAGGATCTACACTCTCATATGGGTAGCTTGAACTAGCATTGTTATAATGCCTTCATGGTAACTTGACTTGGTTAGGCCAAGACCATTTCATAGGAGCTTAGGATTGAGACACCATACTCTCCTAAGGATAGCCTAGGGTTGAGGATTCATACTCCCCTAAGGGTAGCTTGCATCCTATTGAATGTTTGCATGGTAGCTAGGTTGGTATACTTGTATCCTTCCTAGGATAGCTTGGATTGCATGGTAAGGTGTTTTCCATGGTAGCTAGGTCTAGCATGGTAGTATACTATTCTTTGATAGTCTAGAATGATGAATAGTAAGCATTGAGTAAGCTAGCCTAAAGAAGTACTTAGTCTGAGTGGTAGTATGGGATGGCATCCACACATGGCACAAGTATGACTTGAAGCTACTTATGAAATGTCCTCTTATGTGATGTATGCTTAGCTTGGATTGTTTCTATAGTTGCCTTCCATGATATGATTGACTTAAGTTGATAGTTCATTGTCAAAATGAAGTAGGTCAATAGTGACACTTAGAAATGATAAATATGAATATGGTGATTTCAAGGATATGCTTAGTGTGTGTGGTATTATGGGATGCCCCACATGCATTGCACAAGTGTGCCTTGAAGTTACTTAGGGGTGTAGTGCTCTTATGACATGAAAACCTAGGTCTTGACTATGAAGGTGATCTATGCCCAAGAATGACCAAAGAGAGGTAGTTTGCTTGGATAGTATTATGGGATGCTATTCTTGCATTGCACAAATATACTTGGAGGTGGCTTGTGAAGTAGTTCTCTTGTAATATGAAAGACTAATGGTTGAAGGATGTAAATATGAAAGTCTAAGTTAAGGTTATGCTTATATGTTTATGCTTATGTTGGAGATTATGTTATGATTATGTTATTATCTCTTATGCTTATGTCTTATGTTGACTAACCATTTGAGATGCTTTATGATGTTGTGCTAGCTTTTCATACTTGGTACATTTTGTACTAACGCATATTGCCTACATTCTAATCAAATGTAGGGTGTTGGGAGATAGAGTTTCTTGGAGGCTAGGTTCCTAAAGTGCAAGAAGACTTGAAGAATTGGTTAGTCCTCATAGTTTCGAGGTCAAACCCATTATGTTCCTTTTATGTCATTTCTTATGTTTTAAACTTTATATGGGTTGCGTCCCAAGATTTTTATTCATGTTATTCATATATGGTTTGAGACAAAGACTTTCGCTCGTTTCTGAAAATGTTTTAGATTGTTTGAAAGAAAGTTTTAAATTCCCGCACTTTTCTATAATCTTATGTTTATGATTCTAAGGACTTGTATGAGACCCTTTCGGGGTCAAGTACGCCATGTAACTTCTAGGGGGTACCCTTAGGTAGTTAGAACATCTATAGAGACCTGCCAGATCTGGAGGAGACGATTGTACAGTCAGTGATTTAAACATCGCTAACAGAAACGTCCATGGCAGGTCCTAGTGGATCGAGTGTTGTTAATACTACACCGGACACTGATGCCCCGACAGATGGAGCGACTGTGTAGACAGGATCTTTTTTACCTCCTTCTCTGTCATTTCTATTGATTTTTAGTGTTTTGATTGAATTTGAGGACAAATTGCTTTTTGTTTGTGGTAGGGTGAGGTATTTTCATACCTACCTCTTGTGACTATTACTTTTATTTATATATTGGGTTTTGTGCTATAAATTGTGTTTTGACACTGTCTTGTGGATGTTTGAGCTTGTGGCTCCTTGTTTTAATTGCAAATGATTTTTGGACCCTTCTTAAAAAATTTACCACCTCTTGTGTATTTAATTGTAGATGTTCTTGTGCAAATTTCAGTGTCGGTCATGATCAATACCGATGACTTGAATAGTTCCCTCAATTGAATAAAAATAAATGTGCAGCTACAATGAGGTCAAATGAAGTTGCATAGGCAATATGTGAACTTTTTGCATCTCGTTGTTACTAGCCGACTATCGAATTAAGTCTCTTGTGATGAACATTGCACACTAGCGAAAGTGTGGAGTCTTGTTTGATATTGGTGACAATGTCTTGTGTGATGAGCTTACCGTGAACCATGTGTGATAACACATAGAATTTTTCACGTTGGTCCGGTTGACTAAGTGATGCAAGCTCTTGAAATGATCTTAGGCAACAATTTTAAAGAGTGAAACAATTTGACATTATACGTCTTTTGTGGCCTACCTTGTGAGTGTGTGAACTTTGCTTGAACACCCTTTGAGCCTTATCCTTTTCTTGTAAGAAACTTGAGCAAATGAGACCTCTCTTTATACCTTCACTCATAATCTTCATGAAGTGTGGTTTGTTTGAATAGCCAACTTAGGCCAAAAGCCTAAGTTGAGGGTGTGGTGAAAAGAGAAGGTAAATCAAGAAGTGTGAAGAAATCCCCTTTTACCCATGGTTTTGGAAAAAAAAATGGAACCCCTCCACACACACAAAAAAGAGAGAGAAAAGATGAAAAAGAAAAAGAGTGAAAAAATTGAGAAATAAAGTTGTGAAAGTTGCAAAAGAAATGGGGTGTCCGATATCCTATGAAAAGTGAATAATAGGGTGAGTTTTTAACATGAATGAGAATGATGAAGAAAAGGAAAGGAAGTGATGTTCATACCACATTTCATGAGGATAACAACCATTGAGCCTAAATGACCATACCTTTGCACTCAACCCCGTTACAAGCCTTGAAAAGACCTTTTTGATCTTGAGTGAGCTGAAACAAATGTTGGTTGGAAAATAAGGGCAAACCTATGGGTGAAGTCATGCATGTGTTCATCTTTGTGAGTATGAGATTTGCATGTGATTCTGTAACTATAAAGTGTTGAGCCATTGTGTGTGAATATGGAATCATTCTTTGTGTGAGGGCATTTGAGTACCTTTGTTGATCTTGAACTTACATTTGAAACAAGTATTGTGAACTTGAGAATCTTTGGTAATGGTGAGTCACAACTTGAATTTTTGAGTGCACAATTGATCCTTGCATGAGTAAGTTGAGTCTTGTTGTGTGCATTCATGATTGAGTATTGTGTAGCACTGTTTGAGACATCCTTTTTGAACCGTTGAACTTGAGTTTTACTTGAGGACAAGCAAAAGTTTAAGTTGGAGGTGTTGATGAGTCCGAGATTTGGACTCATTTTAGGGATTTTATTTACAATGATTTAGTGTCCTCAAATTCTTATTTTGTGCCAATAACTGTTGTAAAACCCTTGATTTCTAGGTATATGGATTGACAAACAAAGAAAGGACACTAATTTGCAAAAAGGAATGAAGCGAGCTGAAAAAATGAAGATTAGAAAGCCTTGTGATCGCCAAGTCTACTTGGCAAGTCGCCGAATGGCTATGTGACCGCCTAAAGTTCCAGTGTCAAGCCTTGGAGGAGAAAATCAAGTTGACGAGAGAAAGGAGCAGTCGGTAGATCACCGAGTGGTTCCGCGATGCAGTATTGGATCACCCAAAGTTACAGACCTTGAGGATGTTGAAGGCCAATGAAGAAGGGCGATGGAATTGACCAAAGGGGGAATCTCCGAGTGGAATGTGAACCCGACTTACTGCGTCGAATGGCTCTTCGCAGCACATTTTTGGTGACTAAAATAAATGTGTAAAAATGTATTTATAGTCACCAAAAATGTGTTGCGAAGAGTTAACAATTTGGTAACGATTTTTATCTTTTTATGATGACTAGCTAAAACCCCAATTCTTGGGGTGTGATTATGTGATTATGGGCTGATTTAGTTTATGGGTATTGCTAATTGTTAGTTTAAATGTTGTTTAGAAGTGAGTGCAATCACTAATTGTGGTTTAATTTAAGAATTGTAGTTGCAAATGCAGTTCTACCCTTGTGTTTTTGCTTGCTCGAGAGAGAGGTTTTAAAAACTAAGATTATTGATTGATGGTCAGTGGGTATTGGGTTGATATGGGTAGAGCTCGAGAGAGTGAATCCTAAACCCAGTTTCACACATTCAGCTTGAGAGAGTGAATGGACTAAGGTGTGGGCTGGTCTTATTTTGCTTGCTTGTTGATGTTCGAGAGAAATCGACTTGATTCAAGGTAAATTGTTCGAGAGAAAGTTTACCTCCTCTATAGTCTAGCTTACTCACTAATATCTAGGTTTCTAATAGTTGCAATTACCCATTTGTCTATATCAGCCTATAATCGAATCACATCCTAAGAACCCGTCTCATTATCGTTATTTCGTATTGTTTTTCGTTGTTGTAGTTGATAATTAAAACCAAAACCCCCTTATTTGACATTCGTGTCATCCCCTAATTTGAATTATGTTTTTATTCGATAATGTTTATTCTGATGGCTGATTTGACCATGTTCACACTTTACTATTGAATCTTAAACATGTACCGCTCCCTGTGGGATTCGACCCCAACTCATTTAGTTGGCTTATATATTGATTAACGATCGTTGAGGCTTAGAATTGGATGAAGTGTCTTTGAAACGTTATTAATCACGCGCGTGCGCACACGTTTCATTAAATATTAATAACCTAGTAATTTCAATTAGTTAATATTTTTTTTATTAAATCATTGAAAGATGAAAATATTAAAGAAAAGAAAACAACAATAAAACTAGTAGGAAAAAGAATAAGGTTAAATAAAAGAAAAAGAAAACAAAAAAGAGAGGGAAAAAAAGAACATGCAAATTAATAAAAAGAAAAAAAAGAATATAAAAAGGGGGAAATGTAACATGCAAAAAAAGAAAGAGAAAAGAATAAAAAATAAAAATAAAAGGGAAAATCTTCCTTAAAAATATTCTTAATCCCTTTAGAATTTCTTCGTAAAACTAATTCCAAATCCCATAAAACCTTGTCTCCTATTTTAAATCCAACTCAAAAAAAGTAATCATAAAATTACCCAAACTCTAAAAATTTAATCCTACATAAATACTAATTCCTATCAACTAGATGCCTACATATAATCTACCCACAATACAAAAAAAAGAAAAAGAATCATCATCAATCACTCATCATCACTCATCAAATAATCAACACAAGAATACACGTACAAACAAGAAAAATAGGTCTTCTTTTATCTACTTTTTTTTTAAAAGTAAAGAGATTGATAATTAGGGAGATCAAGTTTGGGTTCCTGTTCGAGTTTTGATTATGTGGTTCTTGATTCAAAATATATTTACGTAAGTTGAAGATTCAAATTTGTAATGGTCCATCTCTTGACTTTACTCTATTTCATTTGAATAAATTAGCGTGCTTTTACATAATCTTTTTTTTTATAGTATATGATATATGATGTTGTTTTCATGCTAATTTAGTAATTTTTGTGCGTTCATGAATTTAAAATAAATAACTCAACTATACTAGAATGTGTTTTTAAAAATAAATAAAAAGCGATAAGAATATGTAGATAAATTAATTTTTCACATTCAAGAAAACTCATATATGTTTATATTAAAACAAATTCAAGGTTTGATTTGTTTTAAAAAAATTAACTTACATTTTCTTTGCTTGATAAACTTAGCAAAAAATTAATATGTTTAATTTAACGAGTACACATGATTTTTTTAAAGATTAAGATTGATATTTTCATTTAATTTAGTTTTTTTTATTTTAAAATAAAATAAAATTGTTAGTTACACTTTTAATTATGCCTCTTGATTGACTATGTCAAAATTGAGGTCGCAATATTGCGTCTTGGGTAAGATTAATGAAAGTTCAACAAATATAAAGTGAATCATAGACATAATCAATAACACAAATTATTCAAAAAATTAGTTCAAGTCAAGTATAAGTTAATAAAGTGACTGTGCTAGAACCACGGGATTCGAGGTATGCCTAATACCTTCCCCTCGGTCAACATAATTCCTTATCCAAATTTCTAGTTAGTAGACCATTTATTAATAGAGTCAAAACATTCTTTTTATTAGGAGTTTCAATAAGGTGACTTGGAACACCAAAAATCAATTCCAAGTGGCGACTCTGTAAATAAATAATCCCTTATCAAACGTCACTTTAATTGGAAAAAACTTTTTTTTCAAACCCTACAAGTGTGGCAAAAAAAGGGGTGTGACGGTAGTTTTGAGCACCGATTTGGAGTAAGAGTTCAGATAACTCAAACTCCATAACCTACACAGCCAATGTAGATAGTATCGTACCGCAAGACGGGCGACTCCTCATCTGCCTCAAGAAGGCTTTTAGTAGATCCAGTAGTTCGGTTGCGTCCTATACTCCGACAAGGTATAGGGAAGCTTTGACAATGGGTAAGAAGTTGTATCATCACGAGGTTCATAGTGATGGTTGTTGGTTAGAGAAACTCCCAGTAAAGTAAAGTAAATTATATTTTTATTTATATATATTTCACTTCACTACTTACTATTATAACATCCATACAAAAAGAGTTCAAAGAATTCTCATCATGATTTATATTACATTTCAATTGAGTTTTCTTCAGTCTTTCAGTTCAGTTATTTTTTTTTAGCCCTATTACATACTCGTACATTCAATGTACTGATGTCATTCGACCTTCATCTTTTCATGATGAAGATTTAGGTACTTAGGATCATCAACAGGCATTTTGTTGAGATCACATCATCTGCTCGTCAGTTTTTGGTGAGGCCTCCTTGTTCTGGTAGGACTCCAGTTTTATGATTTGCTAGTAGTAGAGTTTTGAGGTGTCGTGGGTCTTGTCCTGATACCTATTGATGCAATCCAGATTTCCTCAAGGCCATTTACTTAAAGCCAAGTTTGGGAACTTCAAAGTATGGAAGGATTGTTAACAAAGATGGAGGTTCTTGAGCTTGAGTTGATGATAAAGAGGGGATTCCATGCCTTGAATAGCAACATACACGCATGGAAAGAGCTCCCAATTAAACAATACCATGTTTGGATGATAGCTTGGAGTGTGGGAGGTCTAACGAAGCAAGGAGGAGCAATTGAAGAAGCTGCCTCATTCAGAGAGCTGGAGGTCACTTCGGCGACTGGCCTAATGGCTTAGGCGAGGTCTCCAAGCTCACCTAAAGTTCTAGGGAGCTACCGAGAAGTTTCCACATTCAACGACCTAGAGGTCACTTCGGCGACTCGTCGAGTCCCTTAGGCAAGCACGATCCATCTCACCCTTTATCCTTTTTGGGCCAATTTTGGGCCTCTTATGTAATAATAGCCTAAAACTATAACTAGCTAGTTTGGGTCTTCTTTGTAGGTAGACTTTTTTGAATATGAATGATTGATGAATTGGATCTCCTTTGAGAGACTTGAGATCTTGGTGAAGCTTTTATTGAACGTTGTTTAGAAACGGGGGTTGCTTGGAGATTCAATTTCCTTGAGGTCTTTGTAACAGATTTGGTGTTTGATATGGATTAATCTATTGATGTCTTTAGGTTTAATATACCTTTAGGTTGCTTTTAATTTCCTTTTCTTGTGTCAATCTATTTAGCTTGATTAGGTGCCTGTTTAGGGATTGTAATTGGAGGTTTTAGGATTTAATACATCCTTTAGTTACAAATTTTTCCTTCTCTTGTATCTCTTATTCTATCTTTATTTCTTGTCTTTAATTTCCACATTTCTATCCGTAATTCGTGGTGAGAATCACATCATTTGGTATTAGAGCTGAGTTTAGATTCGTTCCTACGATTCTAGTCTTGAGTTTGTTACTAACAAAAAAAAGGTCCAAAATTATTTTTCAAGAAAAGTCCACAAATATTTTGTTGATTTGAGTCTTATTTGAAGTTTTTAAGGCTAGATTAGTATTCCTTAGTCTTATTTGAGTCTAAATTTGAGATTTGGTAAAGTTTGGGGCTCTATTGAAGAATCCACCATCGTTGATTGTAGAAGCTTGAAAAACATCAAGTGGGTTTTTAGATTTAGGTGAAATTGGAAACTCTTGGGTGTTGAGGTTTGATCTTTATAACCTTAGGCGTTTTGATCTGAAATTTGGCTGAAAACGAAGTAGAAATCCATTGTGTTTGAAAATTGGATGTTCTTCATGTTCATGGTGTTCTTCATGACTTGAATAAAGAAGGAAATGGGTTCTGAAAGCTAATGAATTTGGCAAGGAATTGAAAGATAAAAAGTATTGGGGTTTGTTTCCTACATCAAAGGGAACCTATATCTCAAATTTCGTAAAATTTCGAGCTAAAATTATTGAGGGTTTTATTTTGGGTCTTCATCTTGTTCATTGTGTTCTTGAAGAATATTCAAATATTTAAGAAGAAGGAATCTACAAAAAAAAGGTGTTTGATCCAAAAGGAAGAGGAAAGAGAAAGTTGATAAGTATTGGTACAAAAGGGAATTTACCAAAAGGGGTAAGGAATACAAGAAGGAGTACAGGGAACCACAAAAGCACAAAATTATGAGGTCTTCAGGTGCACATGCTGGTTCATTCTGCAAGTCTGACTTTGCTCTCCAAATTCCACTTGGCGATTCGCCGAATTGACACATAGATCGCCGAATTGCCCAAACTTCCTGTAAAGTTTGGCGAGCTAAACTTCAAGTTGGCGAGCTGAACTTCAACTTTGGCTAAGAAAACAATGAATTTGGTGTCTCGAAACTCATTTTATCCCCCCTAATCTTAGGTTTTAATTCCTTAGTTTCCTTTTCTTGATTCTCAATCATTCTCAAGATTCCTAAACTAATTTTCAACACGTAATTGATCTACTTTTTTATTATTGGCTCTTGAATTCTCTTCTTTGTTAGTGACACTTCTTTCCGTGCTTTTATTCGTTTTACTTTGTAGTTAAATTTTTTATTCAAGTCGGTTTTGCTTTAATCGAGTCGTCCGTCCTTCTTGAAACAAGAATCCTTTCCGACCAAGAGCTTAATTGACACGTGTGTACCACTGGATTGATGTAAGGTTCAATATTAGCCAAGCCAATTTGTGAGGTATTCAAAGGTGAGAAAATGTGAGTGTTGGTGAGGAGCTTTTACTACTAACCTTGTTTGCTCATTTTGTAGGTACAAAGGAGTTATAAGGAAGCATGTCATTAATAGCCTCGGACCCATGTGACTATGATATGGGAGACTATGATTGTAGTGATGGAGTCTACGGATGTGAGGATGATGGTGATTATGGAGGTTATGATGATGGCCATGATCAAGAGCCGAATAGGAATGGGAGCTACTATTCCGGAGGAGAATATGAGGAAAATCGAGATCATAGATCTTATGGTGAAGATGTAGAGGATGAAGAACCTTGTGATGCCTCATATGATGATGATGGAGCATGTGAGAGATCTTACTCCCACTACGAGAGTGAAGATGGTTCCTATGATGGTGATGGAACATATTACACTTCCCACTCCGAGGATGAAGGTGAGGTGAGGTATAATACTCTCTTATATAAGAATTATGAGGAGCATTCCCTAAGGCTTGTGAAGATTCATACTCTTTGTCTTGTGGTAATCCCTGCCCTAGTCGAAGTGGTGCGTATGGTTACACTAGTTCAAGTCAAAGTCATCCTATAGGAAGAAGAGAGTGTGCATCTCTAATGTCTAAGGATACTACATCCTACACATTCTCGTTTTAATGCACATTTGTAGAGATTGTCAAAAACCCAAATTAGGTCTGTGACCGGCGCTAAGGGGAAAGAATCCCAAAGCAAGCCTTAATATAAATCTATAGAAAATCGGGAAGAGTTTCCTTTGTTTTTGGGCCTTTCCAATTCTTTCCTGTCTTAGAATTCAACAATACAACTAATAACATCTCTAATTCACGATCCAATATCCATCAACAATTCAATCACCACACAATTATACCAATTCTTCTCCAATTACGAAAAGAAGTTTAAAACTAGTGACTTGACTATAATAGGAAGGAATGATCATGGCTTTAATAAAGGACTGACAAATGGAGCAACTCTAAGAGTTTTAAAAAAAACATAGCAAATCGATAAATCTCTTGCCACGCAAAGCAATGCGGGGCTCACCAGATGCTACCAAATTACTCTAGTTAATGAAATCCTCGTCAATATCACCTGAGTTCTCTGTAAGAACATTTAGCGAGGAGTGAGACGCCAGCTCAGTGAGTAATAATACTCAACCCGAACGATTTTAATGAGGGACAAGTTAGAAAACATGCTAGTATGAAAACCAAATGGTAAAATCAATACCTTTTTCAGAAACGGTGACAATATTCAATCGTATTTGCCTCATGTAAGCAAAATCAATGTACACACTTAGTAGTAAACTCAGAAAACACTTTCAAATCAAATCTTATATTTGTGAGGTTTCCAAATGATGAATCATGTAATCAGTGTGAACTTCTCTTTAAGAAGTAACCAAAAACAGTTAACTCCTTATAAAGGAGTTAAATATTCATATCAGTAGATCCCTATTCGAGGGATATCAGTAACGGTATGTTAGTTTTACCTTCCCACTAGCAAGGGCTTTATCGGTAATTTGTAACTACAAGGTGCACCAGGTCTAACGAACCCCTCATTAGCTACGCGATTCATCAAGGTCTAATCCCATTTATACTTTTCATTTAATCAATATAAGCATTTAAAAATTGAACAGAACATTTAAATCTTATCAAATCATATTATTTCAAAGTTTAACAATCACATGTCAAAATACCATTTCTAAAATAAGTGTAAAACCCTTTCAATAACGGTAATCATATCTTCTAAAAGTGAGATCATCTCAAATAATAGTTTCGGGATCATATCAAGTAAAAGACTCGTCCCACATGCAAGTTCAAAACATTCGGTAACACATTTACTTTATATACCATGTAAAAATCATGAAATTTATAAAATAAAATTGTGGTAAGATTACTACTCACAGTACTCCTGTCGAATTACCAAACTTGTCACCTCAAGCAATTAGTATGACTTCCTTCGATCAATCTAAAATTCACATAATATTGATCTCATATTAGTTTCTATGTTTAAGCTAATTTGATAACTATTTTAAATATCCAACTCTCAGGTTTAAGTTTTAACTCTCATTATGTCAAACTATCTTATTCACCAACTTTTTTGTCCTTCAATTTAAGCAACAACAAGTTAAAATTCTAAATATCTCCATCTTGTTGTAGCTCAAACAATTCCTCTAACTATCCACAACTCTTAACAACAATCTAGCTTTAACATCAAAATGTAACTCTTACTATTGAACTAGGAGTATACTTGACAGTAGCTCTATAAAATATACTTATATATAGAAATATTCTCATACCAATAATTATCTAAATTTGAGCTTTAAACAACCAAAAATAGCTTTATTATCCTACCCTTTTACTTTGTTGTATGTTGAAGTACAACAATTTACATTCCAACTCATTGTCCTCTCTCCGTTCATGAAATTTAACAAATTCCTCTAATTCTTTAATCCATGTTTCTTTAAATTTCAACCCCAATTCTATAGTCATGGAATATACAAATTAAATCTATAAACTAGGTTAAAAACTTACCTTCCTCTCCTGCTTCTCTATTTACTTGTGAATCGAGGTCTTGAATTTTTTTCTTCGTTCATCACTTATTTATTGAAACGTAAGACAACAACTCTTATATTTTTTTCCTTCAGATGGCTAACTTCAGCCTCTCTTTTTTCTAAAGCTGAAAGGTAATTGCCCTTCCTTTCACGTACAAGATGGGCTAAGCCCATTGACTTTGAATTTTCCTCTTCTTGTTTTTTAAAGCCAATTTCTTATCTATTCCTTTTATAAAACTAAAGGCTGATATGCCCTTAATTAATTATGCTTTTCTTCATGCTATTCCACCAATAAACTTCTCTCATGTCACGATACATCTTTGTGGAACCCGGATGAATGGAATATCTAGAGCTATGAGCGTCCTCCATAATCTTCTCTTGGAGTCCATCCACCAAAGGTACACACAATCTACCTTGATATCTCAATACACCATCTCCCCCTTGTTCAAAAGCTAATACATTTTGCTTTTGAACATTTGCCTTCAACTCAAGAAAAATGGGATCTTGTTCTTGTTTCTCTTTCACTTCTGACACTAATGATGACTCGGCCCCGCTCGTCACTTCTATTCCTCCTTCTGTGGAATCTATAAGTCTGACTCCCAGGCGTGCCAGTATGTGCACATCTTTTTCTAACTCTCTCTTTCCTTCTTCAATATGGGCGGTGCTACCCATAGACAACCTGCTTAAAGAATCAGCAACAACATTAGCCTTACCTGGGTGGTAAAGAATACTCAGGTCATAATCCTTGAGTAATTCTAACCACCTCCTATGTCTGAGATTAAGCTCTTTCTGAGTGAGCACCTATTGAAGACTCTTGTGATTAGTAAATACATTAACATGCACACCATACAAGTAATTACTCCATATCTTCAAAGCGAATATTACAGCAGCCAACTCTAAGTTATGGGTTGGATAGTTCTTCTCATGAACCTTCAACTGTCTGGAGGCATAAGCTATAACCTTGACATTCTGCATTAAGACACAACCCAAACCAACTCTAGATGCATCACAATACACCACAAAACCTTGAATACCTTCTGGTAAAGTCAAAACTAAAGCAGTAATCAACCTCTTTTTCAATTCCTGAAAGCTTTTCTCACAAGCTTCAGACCATTGAAATTTCACTGTCTTCTGAGTCAACTTGGTCAAAGGAGATGCAATAGACAAGAACCCCTCAACAAACCTTCTATAATAGCCAGCTAAACCCAAGAAACTCCTAATTTCAGTTGGAGACATGGGTCTAGGCCAATTCTGCACTGCCTCAATTTTCCGAGTATCAACTTTAATTCCATCACCAGACACAATGTGGCCTAAGAATGCCACGGACTCAAGCCAAAACTCACACTTAGAGAACTTGGCATACAACTCCTTATCTTTCAAAGTCTGAAGAACTATTCTGAGATGACTAGCATGATCTTCTTCATTCCTTGAATAGATTAGTATGTCATCAATGAAGACGATAACAAACATATCTAAATAAGGTTTGAAGACTCTATTCATAAGGTCCATGAATGGTGCACTGGTAAAACCAAAAGACATGACCAAAAACTCATAATGACCATATCTGGTTCTGAAAGCTGTCTTTGAAATATCACATTCCCTTACTCTTAATTGGTGATAGCCTGATCTGAGGTCAATTTTCGAAAAACAGGTGGCACCCTGAAGCTGATCGAAAAGATCATCAATCCTCGGAAAAGGGTACTTATTCTTGATGGTAACCTTATTCAACTGGCGGTAATCTATACACATCTTAAGGGAACCATCTTTCTTTCTCACAAACAAGATCGGAGCGCCCCAAGGTGAGACACTTGGTCTAATGAAACCCTTATTTAAGAGATCTTTCAACTGCTCTTTCAACTCTGCTGGTGCCATTTTATATGGCAGAATAGAGATAGGACGTGTATCTGGAATGAGGTCTATGCCGAAATTGATTTCTCTCTCAGGAGAAATTCCGGGTAGGTCATCAGGAAAAACTTCTGGAAACTCTCTTACTATAAGAACTGACTGAAAAAGAGGTATCTCAACACTAGAGTCATTAACTCGGACTAAGTGATAGACACAACCCTTCGAAACTAACTTTCTTGACTTAAGGTACAAAATGAAACGACCCTTAGGCACTGCGGAACTACTACTCCACTCTATGACTGGCTCATTCGGAAACTGAAACTTGACCACTCGAGTTCTACAATCTAATGATGCATAACAGGCATGAAGCCAATCCATACCTAGAATGACATCGAAATCTACCATGTCTAACTCAACCAAATCAGCCCTGGCGCTCTTGTGATTGATAGAAACAGGACAATCACGATAGACTCTTTCTGCTAGAATAGACTCCCCAACAGGTGTAGAAACACAAAAGGGTTCACAAAGTCTTTCAGGAAGAACATCAAACTTATTTGCAACATAAGGAGTTACAAAAGATAAACTTGCTCCTGGGTCTAGCAAGCATACACATCAAAAGCAAAGACTTTGATCATACCAGTGACAACATTTTGGAAAGTTCTCTTGCTCATGGCGACTGGTGATTGCATAGAGGCGGTTTGCTCCTCCGCCGGTACCAGAAGCAGCTCCTCTAGGTGTCGTTCTGTCTGGGGAGCAACTGATGAATATTGGGCCCTACTGCCCAGATTTCCACTACCTTGCTTATTCTTAGGGTACTCCTTCATGAAGTGACCCTCTTGTCCACACTTAAAACACTCTGTCTGGACATCACGACATTTACCTGGGTGGGTTCTACCACACCTAGCACAAGCAGGAAACAAACTACCTCCTTGTGCCACACTACCTGAAGACTGCGCTGGTCTAGCCTTGAAATCCTTCGAATTCTGACCATTATGTTCACCTCTGTATCTGGGTGCAGGTGCTCTAGCAGATGATGGAGCAGGTCCCTTTTCCCTTTGCTGAAAGGATGAACGGTTCACATTACCTTTCTGCTGCCCGGACTCATTACCGGTCTTAGCTTTCTTATTTCTGAACTCTTACCTGTCCCTCAGCTTCTCTTCTTCAACCTGCTGCACATAAACCATCAACCTTGATATGTCCATGTCCCCAATAAGTATTGCAGCCCTACCTTTCTTACTCGACAGACGAGACAGCCCAGCAACAACAAACTCATTCTACTTCTCATGTCCGCAACCATCTCCGGAGCATAATGGGACAGTTGCGTGAACTTCAACCTGTACTCATGAACACTCATAGACTCCTGCTTAAGTGTGAGGAACTCACGTACCTTGGCTTCTTTCAATTCTCTAGGAAAGAAACGCCCCTAAGAAAGCTTCCTCAAAACAGGCCCAACTCGCAGGTGGTGCACCCTCAGCTCTGCCCCCTTTCCACTGGTCGAACCAAGTTCTAGCAACATCCTTCAATTGATATGTAGCTAGTTCAACCCGCTCAGTATCTGCGACATGCATCACATCAAAAATCTTCTTCAGCTCCTCAATAAAAAAAAATTGGATCCTCAGTAGTGACCGAACCAGTGAAACTAGGAGGATTCATTCTCAAGAATTCGCGAATC
>NW_006238941.1:2740081-2740234 GCF_000226075.1 Solanum tuberosum | reverse complement strand
GAAGTGAGATAGTTCCTAAATGTTGCAGCCTCCTAATTATAGATGTGGCGCGCTTCACACCGATAACTACGACTCTACAGACACGGCTTCATAGACTCCTTAGGACTCTTGAACTCTATGCTTTGATACCAAGTTTTTCACGCCCCGAGCCTA
>NW_006238941.1:2691179-2739883 GCF_000226075.1 Solanum tuberosum | reverse complement strand
GTCCCCAATTCGGTGCTCAATACTACTCCCAAAATATACTTTAGCTCATAAGTGTTTTAAGCACATCTTTCTTTAGTTTGTGATAATTGCTCAAAGCTTAGCCCAAAGGCTCTCTTGGAAAACATCGTTCCTTTCTTACTCAAATGAAAAAAAAACATTTATAAACTTCTTTGGGAATACTTAGTTCCCTTATAACTTTTAAGAAAATGAACTCAACTCTATACTCTTTACTTAACTTGAAACTTGAGCCTTAAAGACTTGCTTTGACTTACCTCTTAACTTCTAAGCTTGACTCTAACTTCACTTGACTTTGATCCTAACTTTCCTCGAATTGGATTACGGATTCAAGGGTAATGATCTCATGTTTATTAATGAGTTCGGGATGTCTAGATGTACCTAAGAGTATTGAAAACAACTATAAAATATAGGTACATTACCAAGGAACATGTATGAAAAAGTGGGGATGGAATGGGAAGGATTGGCGTCCTTGGCGCTCTGAGAGGCGCGGGGCGCCAGCCCTCAAAGCTCAGAAGGCCTGGTGGGGAGCTCTGAATGGTGCGCCGCCCCAAGGGTGGAAGATCAGAACCCCTTTTGGGGCGCGCTGGCTGGCGCGACGCCCTAGCCTTTTTCCCCGAAAATCCGACTTTTCTCCTTTGTTTTCCCAACTCTAAACCTTCTTAACTTCAAAGGTTCCAGCCCCAAACACTTAGAATCATAAAACCCCTTAATATACAATAGATTCAAGTCGAAATCACAACCGGAAACATGCACCAAACCAACAAGAAACCTCAACAACACAACCACAACTTCAACAAACACAACCACAAACACAACCAATCTTTTCTCAGAATTAAAACGAGTTTGGCGTGTGGGGGAATGAACCAACCCAACACTATGATCTCACATAACTTAATAGGGATCACCCCCGACGAGAACCACGACGATCTTGACGAATCCTTGCTTCTTCTTCTCTTTCTCCTCTTCTTTCTCTCTTCTCTCAAAATCCCTAACTCTCACTTTAGAAAGTAAAAACTGATTTAAAATCAGTCTAAAACCATAATCTAACCAAAAGAAATGGTTAGGGAAAAGACCAAAATACCCTTACAAATTCGGACTAAACTGCCCTGTGCCAACAGCCCAACTTCCAAAGGGCATAACTCACTCATACAAACTCGGAATCGAGCAAACTCGGCGGCGTTGGAAATATCATTCCAAGAGCTTTCCAAACATAGCTGGAAATTCACCTAACTCATCCTGATCTAGGAATTATGACTGCTCAAAGTTGACCAAAAACTCATTTTTTTCCCATACTTAACCAAATTTCCAGATTTTGAATTCTTTCCAAAAATGACTATTTCCAATTTCCAGCTACTTCACTGTTATTTCAACTTGCATGATGTTACAGTACTCCTGTCGAATTACCAAACTTGTCACCTCAAGCAATCCTTATGACTTCCTTCGATCAATCTAAAATTCACATAATATCGATCTCGTGTTAGTTTCTATGTTAAACTAATTTGATAACTATTTTAAATGTCCAACTCACTGGTTTAAGTTTTGACTATCATTATGTCAAACTATCTTATTCACCAACTTATTCGTCCTTCAATTTAAGCAACAAGTTAAAATTCTAAATATCTCCATCTTGTTATAGCTCAAGAAATTCCTTTGTCTATCCTCTACTGTTAACAACAATCTAGATTTAACATCACAATGTAACTCTTACTGTTGAACTAGGAGTATACTTGACAATAGCAATATAAAATATGCTTATATCCATAAATATTTGCATACCAAAAATTATCTAAATTTGTGCTTTAAACAACCAAAAATAGATTTACTGTTCTACCTCTTTTCTTTGTTGTATGTTGAAGTACAACAATTTACACTCCAACTCACTGTCCTCTCTCTCTTTTCATCAAATTTAACAAATTCATATAATTCTTTAATCCATGTTTCTTTAAATCTCAACCCCAGTTCTATAGCCATGGAATATACAGATCAAATCTTAAACTCGGTTAAAAACTTACCTTCCTCTTCTGCTTCTCTATTTACTTATGAATCGAGGTCTTGAATTTTTTTCTTTGTTCATCTCTTCTTTATTGAAACGTAAGACAACAACTCTTTTTTTTTCCTTCAGATGGCTGACTTCAGCCTTTTTTTTAAAGATGCTAAGGTGATTGCCCTTCCTTTTCACGTACAAGATGGGGAAAGCCCATTGACTTAGAATTTTCCTCTTCTTCTTTTTTAAAGCCAATTGTTTATCTATCCCTTTTATAAAACTAAAGACAGATATACCCTTAATTAATTATAAGGTATTACAAGGATATAGGAACCAAGGCAGATATAGGGGATGTGTTAGGGGTCTCGGTACGAAAAGGGTTACTCTTCCTATTTTTGAAGGAAAGTGTGATCCCGAGGCGTATCTTGATTGGGAGTGGCAATGTGAGTGGAATTTCCAAAACCATGATTTGGAAGACATTGAGCAATCCATGTGTGCCCTTGAACACTTTAAAGGTCTTGCATTGAGTTGGTGGAAACATGCGGGATGGCTTCGAGGACTCAATGGAAATGCCAACCCTTTGACATGGGAAGAATTGAAAGGGCTTATAAGGTTCAAGTATGTGCCAAAGGGGTACACAAAGCTTTATCATGTTGACCCGAGGATTCAAGTTCTTAGAATAAATGTTGACATTTGTGGAGCTTTGGGGTTTGATCTTGTCCTTGATGATTGTTGCAATCTAAACTACATCACTCCATCTACGGTAGCCTACTTGAGACTACCCTGAATATCAAGGCGATATCCATGCACCATGGAGGGAGGTAAGGTTACCGAAGTTGTAAAGGTCTCTTTCACACGTGGTGAATACTATGAGAAGTTTTTGTGTGATGTAATACCCATGGACTTTTGTCACTTGTGTTTTGGAACCAATTGGTTTAACAAACATAGGGTTCCAAACGAGCAAAAATGGTCCAACTATACTATGGATCAATGGGGAACACATCTATTTCCTCCTCCTAAGGTGCAAAATGAGAGACAAAAGATTGAGAGAAGTAAGAAAGAGCAAGGAGGCAACCTTAGAGCGGAAAAAGGAGACGATGAGTGGAGTGAAGTGAGAGGGTTTCCACAATCTCAATCTAACCCTTTTGTTTATCCTTCACTTTGTAAGGGTTCTTATGTAGGTACAAGAATGATGAATGGAGGAAAACGAATTCCCAACAAAGAGCCTACCATTGAAGGTGTGATGGATGCACTTTTGGAGGTGTCCCAACATTCCTATGGGAGTGTCATTCCAAGGTAAAGAAGATCTTTCTTGCGAGCGTCAAGGTACAATAGCTAAACTTAACACTTTTACAATTGCAAATGAACACAGTGTAAGTAATAGATTTTCTTTATGTGAGCCTAATGTTTATTTACCATGTGTTGATAATGTACATGTTGAGAGTGTGGATACACTAGTTGATCCTATTGATGACCGAATTTATTATTCTAGTAAGATCGATTTGTGTCCATCTAGTGTTGACACCCGTGCATTGAGGGATAGTTCATTATCATGTGATAATTGTGTTGATCAACTTGCATTTGAGTGTAGTTCACTAATTGAGGAATCTTGTGATGTGATTAAGGAAACTTAATTTGGTGATACTGATGATAATGTTGATCATTTGAATAGGAGTGACTCTTAGAGCATATCTTTTGTTAAATACCCTATTACTTGTTTTGCTCATAGAGATCATGTGCTTAACAATGCTTCGAAAAATAATATGTATCATTTTTAGGGTGAACTTGCATGTTTTAATTCTCCCCCGGTGGTTGATCATTCCTTCTTTAAGTACAATATCTTGTTTGAAGATGATGAAATCACTACTAGTGAAGTGCCTAGCTGTGTGAATAATGAGAGTAGTGTAGTTCTTGATAGCTATACTTTTTATAGTAACCCGCTATGGTGTGAAGATTTTCCTCCCAAAGATGGAAATCTCTTCTTGGAAGATGAGAGTACTCTTGTGGGGAAGGATTATGATGAGAAGGAAGGTGGTATTTGTTTTCCCATTACCTCTTCTTTTTTATGTGTTCCAATTCTTAATGGTATGACCAATGATTTTGAGCCTATTAGTAGTCATACCTATGAAAACATCTTAAGTGAAGTTGTTTTGCGAGACACCTTTCTCTATTATCTATTTGCATATTATGATACTCATGCTTGTGTGGGTAGCATATTTTGTGTTAATAGTAGTATGAATAGGGCAAATGGGAGTCTCCTTGACTCGATTCTTTGTATTTCATTCCCATTTGACCCCGATGTTAGTCTAAATTGTGATGAGTATGGTAGTAACACTTTCTTTCTTTCATATGATTCTTACTTGGTGTTATTACTTGATCCTATGTTCTTGAATGAAATATGTTTGCCAATTTGTGTGGGAAATACTTTTGTACTTGACCCAGCTCATGAATTGGGAATAATTACATTCTTGAAGTTAGCTAGTGCATTGGGTGGAGTCTTAACGTGGGTTAACATTGTTTATGACTTTGCACTTAGGTATGTGGGTGTTCATGTGCTACTTGACTTAAAAGTGGAACTGTCTTGTTGAAATATGAAACCAATGAAGGTTTAGATGTGTGGTTGCCTAAGTGTAATGGTTCCTTCGCTTTACCCCTTTGTCAAAGTCTCTTAAGTAGCCAAGTATATCTTGTTTTGATGGGTTATAGACCCTTCGTTGATCATTTTGATGCTTGGTTATATGTTAAGTTTGTGCATCCTTGGCATGGTGATAGAATAATTATTGCTAACGCTAACCCTCATGCCATGAGGATCTTGTTGTTATTTGCTTTCCCTATGGTTTTGCAAGGTTTGGATTCGAGGAAGAGTCCTTTTCAAGAAGGGGAGAATGATGCAATCCATATTGCCTCAAGGCTATTCACTAAAAGCCAAGTTTGGGAACTTCAAAGTATGGAAGGATTGTTCACAAAGATGGAGGTTCTTGAGCTAGAGTTGATAACAAAGAGGGGATTCCATGCCTTGAATAGCAACATACACGCATGGAAGGAGCTCCCAATTGAGCAATACCATGTTTGGATGATAGCTTGGAGTGTGAGAGGTCTAACGAAGCAAGGAATAGCAAGTGCAGAAGCTGCCTCATTCGGCGAGCTGGAGGAAACTTCGACGACTCGCCTAATGGCCTAGGTGAGGGCTCCAAGCTCGCCTAAAGTTCCAGGGAGCTACTGATAATTTTCCATATTCGGCAAGTTGATGGTCACTTCGGTGACTAACCGAGCCCCTTAGGCAAGCACGATCCAACTCGCCCTTTATCCTTTTTTTGGGCCACTTTTGGGCGTCATATGTAATAATAACCTAAAACTATAAGTAGCTAATTTGGGTCTTCTTTTTAGGTAGACTTATTTGAATATGAATGATTGATGAATTGGATCTCCTTTGAGAGAGTTGAGAGCTTGGTGAAGCTTCTATTGAACTTTGTTTTAAAATGGGGGTTGCTTGGATAATCAATTTCCATGAGGTCTTTGTACGAGATACAGATTAATAGATTGAGGTTTCTGGGTTTAATATACCTTTAGGTTTCTTTTGATTTCCTTTTCTTGTGTCAATGTATGTATCTTGATTTTTACAAATGATGATTAGACACATAATGGCTCAATCGGTATCTAGTCTTACCAGAATTTTCTGGTTCATAGGTGGGTTTAGGAAGACCTTTATTGTGTCGTGGTGTTTGACTGATGGTTCGGTTACAAAATCAAAAACATCCTAAGTTGGTGACGATTGGTTTGGTCCATCAGGTTCTTGTTAGGTGAGGGATTCATGTGATATTAGACTAACTTCTCCAATTTCTTGATTTTTAGTACCACCCAAATCCTCTTCTTCGATTTCCTCATTATCAGCAATACCCAAATTTGATTCTACCAAATCTTGGTTATGTCCCGTTTCTTGATGTTCATCAGCACATAAACTTTGTTCATCTACAACCTGGTTACTAGGTGCATAAAGTATTATTTTTTATGATTTAGAGACAAAATATCATTGAGGTCTTCCCCTTGGAGTTTTGTTTCATTAGCAAAATACAGACTTTTCATGAAAAACAACATTCATGGTAACAAACATTTATTGAGTTGGAGGATAAAAACATCACTACCTTTTTTATGAGTAGCATATCCCAAAAGACACAATGCAATGCACGAGGGGATAACTTATCGCGTTGATGCTTATGAAGATGCAAAAATTCTACACAACCAAAAACACGAGTAGTCAAATTTTGGACTGTCGGTGCAATCACCGCTTCAGAAAGAGCTTGAGATGGTGTTCCCAAGTTAATTCTGCTAAAAGGTACTCAATTAATTAAAGATGTTGCACAAGTGAATGTTTCTCCCCAATATTGTTGTGACAGATGAGCTTCAATCAATAGAGCATGAACAACTTCTAACAAATGGTGATTTTTTCTCTTGACTACCCTATTTTGTTGGGGTGTATTAGGACAAGTAGTGTGATGAACAATTTTTTGTGCTTCCAAATATCACTAAAGTTCATAGATGGAATACTCTCCCTCATTGTCACCACATAGAATCTTTACTTGGACATTATATTAAGTGCAAATAATTTTATGAAACTTTTAAAACAACAGATTCACTTCACTTTTAAACTTCATTAAGCACACTCAAGTCATTCTAATACAATTATTTATAAAAGTAATAAACTAACGTGATCCACCTAATGTATTCACCTTGGATAGACCCCAGACATTTGAATGTATAATAATAAAGGAATTGAACTTTTATTCATTCTTAGTGAAAAAAAATATATGGTGACTCTTTGAAAGTTTAAAGACATCACAATGAAAACTAGAAGCAACAAATTTTGTAAATAACTTAGGAAACAATTTCTTAAGATAGCCAAAAAAAGCATGTTGTAATCGTCGATGTCATAGCCAAATATCATATTTCCTTGTTTTGTCCTCAAACTAAAAACGTCAACGGATAATGATTAGCGCAACTGATTAGAACTTTTCTACTCCAAATCCAAGTAATACAACTTCTCTCGTCTATTACCATAATCAATTATTTTCCTCGTCGGATGTCCTTAAACACACAAAAGTCAACCCAAAACATCACAACACAAGATAGAGTAGTGGTAATTTTAGAAACAGAGACAAAAGATTACAATCCAATGATGGAATTACTAAGACATTCTAAATTCAAATTATTAATGATAGGCAAGGATCTTTCCCCAATGGTAGGTGTTGAAGAACCATTAGTGGTGGAGATATACTTTTGTGATAAGGGTTTAAGGGATAGAACTTGTCTAGAATCAAATTTCATGAGATCTGTAGATCTGGAATCTATTATCCATGTACTATAATAAATAAGTGCTAATGAATTTAAAGCCTTGCTAATGTTTCCTCTCATTGCTACCAAGGTTGTGGATTGTCCAAAAGCATATTCCTTGATATTTGTTTCTACAATTGCAGCAGTGGAACTCTTGGTTGCATTTCTCCTTCTTGAATCATGGTTATGAATCCAATAGTATTGATATCCCACCACTTCAAAAATGATCTTTTGTGTGCTCTGGTTGATTACACTGAGTACACTTATAGATGGAATTGTTGATACCCTTAAACTTCATTCGATTTGGTTGATTTTAACATAACCGATTTTGATTAGATCTGTATTTTGTCATCATGGATGATATTTCAGATTTTTCAAGTTCTCCATTCAGAATGGCATGCTGGACAGATTAACGACGAACCATTGAGTAACATTCTTTTACTTTTGGAACATGTTTCTTCCTCAAGATTTCACCATGAATTTGTTCAAATTCACCATCTAAACCAACAAGAAAGATGTGCACCCACTGTCGTTGAATAGACTTGCATAAGAAATGACATACTTCTCATTTTTCATGATCACCTTATCACGATGATCCAACTCACTGAAAATTTCAATTATTTCTCCATAATATAAAGAGAGAGATTTGTCATATTGTTTGACAAAAAAAAGCCTTTTGATTGAATGTGAAGACTTATATTTCATTTGTTCCATCAAAGAAGGTTGTTGACAAAGCTTTCTAAATTTATCGAGTAGTAGGTAAGCGAATATATCGATTCATAATCTCAAGAAACATATACATCAAAAGCCACATATTAACCTTTTGATTGTTCGTGTACCATTTCTCATATCATTCATCTTTTTAAGTAGGTGGTGGTTGTGTAATCCCACGAGTAAACGACAATTTCTTTTTTTCAGCAATATGCATCTCTATGATTTGAGACCACATATAATAATTTGTTTCATTTAAAATAATTTTTGCATTGAAAGAGCAATTTTCAGATTGAATGATAATCGGGGAAGAGTCAAAAACATCTGATTTTTCCCATGGCTCTTGTCACGACCCGAGTCTAGACCCCGGATGCAACACAGCATACTCGACTCCGAAGGGGTCTGATACAAGACTCATAGCATTCATAACATAAGATACTTAGAAATAGTATGGAATTAAAACTTTTATTTTATAAATCTAACAACCAAACACATTAAAAGCAAGCGGAAGTCTATCGTCTCACATGGCCATCTAAACAACATACTTGAAACAAAATAGGGTCACGGCCCTTTACAATCAAAAGACTAACAAATGTCTATTACATGAAAAGAAAGGAAACATCAACTACTTGTCCTCGATCTATGAGGACATACCACTTAGTCTTGGAGAACCTCAAATCTAAGCTTCAACTAGAGAGAATCACTCAATTGCTGGAACCTACACCTGTAGTAAAACATGAAGAATAATGGGTTAGCACAATTAAGTACTAAGTATGATAGCCATGCAAAAGCATGCTTAAAACGGACATTTTATTTGAAAGTCATGATATATGTCATTTTGAGAAAACTTCATGAACATAAGCATAATAGGCATAATATACAACCATAACCAACATACAAGTCATATCCTCATATTAGAACATAATCAAAATATAAACCATTACCTTCACATTAAGCCTTCACCTCAAGTAACCCTCAAGTTATACCTTGTGCAATGTATGGATAGCGTCACATACCACCATCCACACTAAAGGACCACCTTAAGGTCATCAAAAGTGAACTTACCATTCAACCTTTCTATGTTTACACAATAGTCATACATAAGAGACATAAACCTTACATAAGTCATATCATCACATAAGGACCATCACCTAAGACAACCCCTAAGTCATACTCGTGCAATGTGCAAGTAGCATACCATACTATTCTAAGTCATACTTGTGCAATGTATGAATAGCATCCGATACTACTATTCACACTAAGTCATGACAAGGAAGTAACTCATAATACAATCCAAGTATAGCATGCATCCTTACATTAAACATATAAGCATTTAAGTAGCATTCTTCATTAGCTTCGTTACATTAAGAACACTTTCATTCATTAGACATTAAACCAACATTCTTCATTAACATCATCATAAGAGCACATTCATTTCATTTAACATTATAAAGGAACACACCATAGCCCCTCTCAAAGCCTACTTGTGCAATGCATAGATGGCGTCCCATACCACAACCCACACTAAGTAGTGCATCCTTGAGAAGCCATACTTCACTAACATTCTTTGTGGAGGTAAGCCTTAACTGACATAGACCATGTGAGCAATTCATGGAATCTCGGTGTCACTCTCACCGGATAACGGATTCCTACTTGCCTAAGGTAGGACCATTATTTTTTAGCTTAGGTGGATCCACTAGCTAATATCATATGTGGGCACATAGTTATGGGATAGGGATATTGCTACTAGATACCCTGCCTCAACTCACGTGAGGGCATCCATCTCAAGAGATTGCTACTAGAAACCCCGCCTCAACTCACGTTAGGGCTTCCATCTCATATCATATCCACTCGGTGCTTGGCATTATTCCCCACGGAGTACTTAACATTTATTACATTCATTCATTATGGGATAAGAGATTGTTGCTAGACACCCTGCCTCAACTCACGTGAGGGAATCCATCCCAAACCCAACATTCATTCATTGAAAAACTCATAGATTCAAAGATGAGAATAGCCTTTCACCTAAGAATCCCATATTGTGAGAAAGTCCTTTCACAACATGTCATTATCATTCATTAGAGTACAATTGAGAATATCCTTTCAATAAGTACTTCATCATTAACATAATCATTGAACTTCATTCATTATTCATTCATGAGTGTGTGTGAGTATGTGAGAATAACATTTCACATATAGCATCATTATTCATAAGTGTTAATTGAGAAATAACCTTCAATCATAACACAATTACATTCTAAACATGATCATAACACATTCATTGAGATCACACACATATTCTTCACATCATACACATACCTTAACCTTCATACCTTGTCTTTCAAGGCCATGGATCACATTCACCCACACACCTTAGATCAATACAATTAGGCAAGATTAATAACATAATTTCAACATTCTATATCCATATACACATAAACAATTCACAGACTTCATAATCAATCAAATCTCAATCTCAAATCACAACTTAGGAATTTGGGGGAAAACATGGGTTCTAGGAAGAAATTATCTTAATTCATCTTTAAATCCACAATTCATTCATAATTCGATGCAATAAAGCCTTTAGAAATCGTTTTGAATCGAACCCATGCATAGATTGAAAACTAGGATTTTGGGGTAAACTTTGAAGACTTGAAATCAACTTTGAAATTGACTCCTTGAAAGAAACTAAGTCAAGGATGAAGACCATCATACCTTTAATGGAAGAAATTCACGAAAATCCCTCTTGGTTGTACCCTTGAAATACTAACCTAGCTTTGTTTCTTGTTATTGTACCATGTTCTTCTAACTTGTTTCTAAACACCCATTTTGTACCAATTATAGTTCTGTTTGGTGGTTTAGGCACAAGATGCCAAACTTTGCTTCTTTCAAATTGGTTTAGTTCTTCTTCCATTGCTATGATCCAATCTGCATCTAGAAGAGCTCCACTAATCTTCTTTGGTTCTACCATGGATAGGAATGCATTAAATGCACAATGATTTTTGAGTCTTGATCGGGTGGTTATTCCAGAGGTAAGATCAGTAAGTATGTTGTCCAAAGGGTGGGAACTTTGATACTTATAACCCTTTATTTCAGGCTCATTGTTTCCCTCAGTATCATTATTTTAAGCCTCTCCTTGATCAATTGCAATTTGATCTCCCAGTTCTGTGGTTGAATCAGTATGGGCATTTACTCCAGTTGATGTACCTGTTTCTTTAACCTGTTCCTGTGCAGATTCAATGGATGTTCTAGATAGCTCATCATCATCCTGCAAATCAAGGTTAGTCATAGCACTGCATTCATCGAAAATTATATGTATACTTTCTTCTACACACACTGTTCTTTTATTCAAGACCCTGTAAGCCTTGCTATGTGAAGAATATCCTAGAAAGATTACTTCATCACTACTAGCATCAAACTTTCCTAACAAGTTCTTTCCATTATTGTGAATGAAACATTTACACCCAAATGATCTTAGCTGTGATATGCTTGATTTTCTGCCTTTAAGCAACTCATAGGGAGTTTTATTAATAATTGTTCTAGGCATACATCTATTAATAATGTAGCAAGAAGTGTTCATTGCCTCAGCCCAGAATTGATTGGTTATATTGTTAGCTAGCATCATAGTTCTTGCCATCTCTTGTAGGGTTCTATTCTTTCTTTCTACTACCCCGTTTTGTTGAGGAGTTCTAGGCGCAGAAAAATTATGTTCAATACCTTGAGAAGAGCAGAATTGGATGAATTTTGAGTTTTCAAATTATGTTCCATGGTCCGATCTGATTGCGATCAACTTTTTCTCAACTTTCTTTTCAAGCTTTCTTATTAAAGAGCAAAAGGCCTCAAACGTATCATCCTTTGAAGTAAGAAATATTGTCCAAGTGTACCTAGTATAATCATCAACTAGCACGAATGCGTATCTTTTTCCACCTCTACTTTTAACTCACATAGGTCAACAAAGATCCATATGGATTAGTTCTAGTGACTTGGTTGTACTAATTACTTGTTTAGACTTAAATAAGGTTTTAACTTGTTTTCCCAGGGTGCATGCTTCACAAATCTTATCACTTTTGAACTTAGTCTTAGGGAGTCCTATTACTAAGTTTTCAGAGATAAGTTTATTCAATTGTATTTGACTTGCATGATCCAGTCGTTTATGCCATAGAAGAGGATCTTTTTCCATTACACTTAGACACATGAATTTTTCTGTAGAGAGTTTAGAGGTATCTACAGTATAAACATGTTTGTTCCTTTGTCCCGTTAGAACTATATCTCCTGTTGTTAGATTGAGTACCTCTACACCAGTGGAATGAAATATTACCTTGTTTCCTTTGTCGCAAAGTTGAGAGATGCTGAGAAGATTGTGCTTCAGACCTTCAACATGGTACACTTTTTCGATTAAATATTCACATGTCATCCCAATTGCTCCAATGCCTTTAATCTATCCCTTTTTTCCCCCACCAAAAGCTACCAGTCCACCGTTCTTTTCTTCAAGTGAAAGGAATTTTGTTCTATCTCCTGTCATGTGCCTTGAGCAAGCGCTGTCCATATACCAATTTTGCTTGCTTCCCTTCACTTGTTCCTGAAAGAAAATTCAGAGGTTAGTTTTAGGCACCCAGATTAACTTGGGTCCTTTCTTATTATAAAAAGGATGAATTAAATCCTTGTTTGCCCAGTTTGGAAGATGTTTTGCTTCTGAAGCAAACGTGTTCCTTAATTGGTGGTTAAAGTCTCTTCCATTGTTTTTGTTAGAAATAACTTTGTTTCTATGACATGTATTCTTCAAATGGCCTATTTTTCCACATAATGAGCAGAATGTAGGGAATTCTTTGATCGATTCTTTTTCATATCCTATGCCACCTCTATTGTTCCTAGTGTTTTTTCCCCAATTGTTTCACAATCATAGACGACTTTGTCCATTTGTTCGCTTGATTAACCTCGTTTTTTGTTTTAACTAGTTCAAGACTCATTCTCCTGGATTTCTCCTTTTCTGCTAGTAATTCTCTTTTTATTTTTATGACTTCCTATTCACAAGAACTCCTTCTATCCAGTATATTTTGGTTCAAGGATTCAGCCTTTAATGATATGTCATAAGTCTCGACTTGTTTCACCTTTTCAGATGGAAGTTTATTTTTCTCTTTTAGATCACTGTTTGATTTTTCAAGATCGATATACTCGAATTTTAAACTAGTAATGGCACTTAACAGTTGACTCTTTTCACTACTTAATTCTTGTATAGTTCCTATGAGAGTTAGCATGAATGAGGAAAGTTTTTTCTTAGAGAATGAACTTAATCTGTCCTTTAGATCAGAGAGATTTACCTGATTTTCTTCGTTTTCAGAATCAGATTCATGTTCTGAGTCTTCTATGGCCATTAAAGCAATGTCCTCTTCTTCATCAGCGTCATCTGAACTTGTTCCCCAGCCAGCATACATAGCTTGATTTTTCTCTCTTCCTTCCCTTTCCTTTTATTGGCGAGTTCCTTTTTTTCTTTTTCAGCCCTTTCCTTTTTCCATTCTACTTCCCACATAGGATAGTCTTTAATTTGATGATCAGTTTTACTGCATTTGTAACATCCACCGATTTGACTCTTTTCTGCGTTTCTTTCCTTGGTGGGTGCAGATTTCTTTCCAAGATTCATACCATTTTTAAAGAACTTCTTGAAGTTCCTGCTTATCAAGGCTATATCTTCATTATCTAGATCTGATTCATCGTTTTCATCAGTGACCTTGAGAGCAAGATTATTTTCTTTATTGCCGTCACTTCTTTTGGTGCTTTCAACATTCATCTCGTAAGTTTTTAAGTTTCTTACCAATTCATCTAGAGTCATATTTGTTAGATCTTTTGCTTCCCTTATTGCTGTTACTTTGATTTCCCATGACCTTGGTAGAGTTCTGAGAATCTTATCTACTTGTTCCTCTGTAGTGTATATCTTTCCTAGCGAGTTTAGTTCGTTTATTACGGTAGTGAACCTAGTAATCATATCCTGAAGTGATTCTCCATTTTTCATCTTGAAGGACTCATATTCCGTGCTTAGTTTAGCGATCTTGAACTTTTGAACCTGAGTAGTACCTTCATGTGCGTTTTGCAGCGTGTCCCAGATTTGTTTAGCAGAAGTGCATGCAGAGATTCGATTGAATTCATTCGGTCCTAGTCCACATACCAAGATACATTTAGCTTTGACATTCTTCCCTAGCGTCTTGTAATCGGCATCTCCATATTGAGCTTTAGGCTTGGGAATATATTTGCCTTCGCTGTCTTTAATAGTTGGTATCAAAGGTCCATCAGTAACTCTTACCCATAATTCATAGTCTTCAGCTTGAATGAAGTCTTCCATCCTAGCTTTCCACCATGAATAATATTGTCCGTTGAACAAGGGTGGTCTGTTAATATGTTGTCCTTGACCATGTCCGAGAGGAGGTGCAGAACTCATAGTGATCTTTTATCTTGAGTTATTAGACTCTTGATTAAGATAACCTGCTCTGATACCACTTGTTGGATTCTACCCTTCTGATTTCTTCAAAGGAACACATACTAACTGCTTGTTCCTTTTATTTGAAGTTTTACCAATAAACAAATTTGTATAATTCTTTGTATTATTTATAAACCTTCAAATACTACAATGATTACAACACAATGTAACCTAAGAAATTATAAACTCTAATTCCTATCTACCTCAAGACAAAAAACCCCCAGGTTTTATATCTTCTAACGTTCTTCAAGTTCTTAAACTTGTAGAACAATATCTACTCTCACAACTCTGATTGTAAACAAAAACTTCTTGTCTACAACCTTACAATCTTTTCTCTCAACCTCGCAGCACTCCCCAAAATAAAGTACAAAACTTTCTCAACTTCTTTGATCGTGTTTTGATGTTCTCTCTATGTGAGTGCGCAAATTTTTCTGATGAAAATAACCCCCTATTTATAGATCAGAACTCCAGCAAGTTTTCTTCAACTCAACTTTGTCTTCACCGCCTCAAAGCATTATCTCAACTAGAAATCCTACTAGTGCTCTGCTTCCTTTATCCACAGCTCACGTGTAGAATTCCTGCTTTATGTAGGACTCCTCCTAATAAACTATAAGCCACTTTTATTTCCACACTTTTATTTCCAAAAACCTTTTCCCAGTTAGAATTGGATTAGCTGGAACATGTTGATACGACCTGTTCTATGCAACTTGACTCTTTGACATTCTTCAAAACAACTAGATCAGATCTTGTGCTTCTTACAGTTACAAAATACACATTTCAAGAAGTTAAAGTGATGACAATAATTAGAAGAAGATGAAATTGTCCTTCTCATTAAGTAAAATGTAATTTATTAAGTAATTCAAATTTATAACTAACGAAACTTAATTATATGGTACTAACTAAAGAATTAAAGTGCAACTTTTGGTATTTAAATTATATCATTATATAATTAAAATATTAATATTTCATGTAACAAAAGTATAATAGGAGTAATATCTGGGTCGAGGTTAAAAGATCTTCTTACTTCTTAAGCATTTTGGTATATCGCCTTTTTTTACTTTGGGATTTGAATCTCATGATAATTTTAATAAAAACTATCCAAAAAATATATATTTTATCCACAAGCACATGTAAGAATAATTCTTTACAAATATTTAAAATTTAAGGTGCAAAAAGTGTAATTATTAATAATGAAGATAACTTTAGAATATGAAGATTCACTTACAAAATTGAAAGGTCAAGTATTACAACAAATTAAGGACAAATAGATTAATTAAAAACATAAATTTAATTTCAACATTTTGACTTTACTCTATGAGACATCTATTCTGAGACAAGAGAGACATTCTATGAAAGCTAATCATAAGGCAGTGCACCTCTATGTTTGTTTTTGCTACTTTATTTTGTCTTCTAAAACAAATATAAAACTTATATATCGAAATTATAATATGAGGAGGTCTAAATGTAAAAAAGGTTTCTCCTCTTGAGTTAACTATATACTATCAACATTTGTCATTTTACTTTTTCATATTTTTATTACAATTCAAATGCTATTTTTTTTTTAAATTATGTGATTTTTTAATAGTTCATGCTCATCATTGTGAAATATACATGTAATTAATGTACGCCAGATACTAGTACATTAAAATTATTTTTTACATATAACTCATGCTAGCTGATGCTTTATTCCCTTAATGCACGTCCGACTATGCTGTCAACAATTCATAATTTCTAGGTACATTCATTTTGAATGGGTCCATCTTACGTATATACGCACTCAATTATTGTATAGGTCGGTGCTAAAATACACCTAACATTTTTCTCCAAAAGTGTATTGAAGAGAGGTTTATAATTATATGGAAAAGTAGACTTAAAAACGTTAAATTTGATAGGTAGTAGGTCCTTTTAACTCTTTGCAAATTGACAAATATGCACGTTTATTTGAAATATACTTTGATTAATTTACTTGAACTGAAATACTGTAACAATTATTACCTACTACTTTTTAGTGATCATAAAATATTCTCCTTCACCAACCGTGGCCCTTTTCTGTCTCTATGACTGACAGTATGTCAATTATTATGTATTATATATTAAACTAGTGAATAAATTCGCGCTTCGCGCTTAGATTTTTTTTATATTAAATTTCTAATAAAATATTTTAAAACTTTAATCAATTATATTATTAAAATACATTTTTTATATAATTATTTTCATTACTGGAGAGTTTAGAGTCTTCTATAAAACTTGTACATATATAATCTAATATAAGTGAAACAATATTTTCATTTTTTTCATAAAAGAAGGTAAAGAAAGAAAATTGAAGGAGTTCAAAAAAAATCAAACAATTTCTGTAAGTATCTGTATATGTAGGGATATGTATGACAAATTGAACATTTTTTTTTTATCTTTAACGCTTTTTCCGTCTCTTACTTTCCGACATAATCACTCATTTTCTCTTTTAAAAAATATTAAATCATATTTTCTCTTTTAAAAAATATTAAATCATATTTTCTCTTTTAAAAAATATTAAATCATATTTTCTCTTTTAAAAAATATTAAATCATATTTTCTCTTTAAAAAATAAATAAATCATACTCTTCTTTTTCATTTTTTAACTTCTAAATAATCAAAATATATTTCCAAATCTCAATATAAAATGTAAAAAAAAAAAAAATCAAGAAACAATGCATAAAAGCATATTGTAACATATGAAGAAGTAAAAACATTATTGCTCATTAATTATAATTTAATTTGAGAAAATGCAAGTAATCAATGTAGTCAGGAATGGGAAAAATAAATAACAGAAAAACTAATCATTACAAAATTAATATAAGAATTACAGTATAGATTTTAAAGAAACGACTCTTAGACATATAAATGATTAAAAACAATCATATTAATATGAATAATACAACGTTAGGTGCAATCCATATAAAATGAACTTTTGAGGCTAGGCATAAAACTGTTATCAATAGGTGGGTGTGCCTACAGGAACACCTTCTTGCATATGCGTTTGATTTACCAAAATAATTAAATAGCAATCAGTAATTTACTCCTCTCATCTCTCATTTACTATTTGATGGTCAATTTCTCTCTTTTATACTATCATTTTTAGTGATCACACATTACTGGCGAATTTTCTCTATTCCAACAAATGCAAATCCTCCTCAAACAGATGTCTTATGCACTCTAATATTAGTCATACATTTTCTGGTAATAGAGTGTCGTTTTTCTGCATTACAAATATATTAAAGTAAGTTATAGCGTAATGAGAAAAAAAATGAAAGAGAGATGATGAATATAAAAAAAAATCACAAATAAACATAAATAGGATTCTTAGTCATTGAGAGGTGTCACATTACTTCTTTTTTAATCGTAAAATCAAAATATGTAAGGTTTCTAACATTAATATTCTCTAGAAACTACAAAGAGAAGCAAAGAGAGAAAATCAAATTATTTTTAAAAAAAAAAGATTCATGATTCATATAATTAAGAATAAAAATAATATTATAATTAAATATATAGTTACAACAGCACTTCGTCATTGAGAGGTGTCACATTACTTCTTTTTTTTATCGTAAAATCAAACTATGTAAGGTTGTCTAACATTAATATTCTCTAGAGACTACAAAGAGAAGCCCAGAGAGAAAATCAAATTATTTTTTCTAAAAAAAGATTCATGATTCATATAATTAAGAACAAAAATAATACTATAATTAAATATATAGTCACAATAGAAAAAATGAGATAATTATATTATACATGTTAAATCATTTTACCTTGTAAAATCAAACTATGCAAAAATATCTAACATTCTTCATTATACATCTCTCTCCTGCAAAATCAGATCAAAGAAGACAAAAAAAATGATCAACCAAAGATACAAAAGATGAAGAATAGAAAAATGAAAATAAAATAATGATCATATATTTCTCAAAATAGATTTTTATAAGTGTGATTTTAAGGAGTTATAAATTTATAAATTAAATAATTTGAAGGTTATGAATATGAAAGGTTAGGAGTTATAGACATTACTTAATTAATTAAGATTTGAATTTATGTAATTGAAGAGGTATGAATTAAAGAGATGATTTTATAAAATAAAATAATTGAAAAAAAATAAAGAAAATGTCAAAAAAACACAAAAAAGATAAATAGGATACTTGGCCATGGAGAGATGTCACATCATTTTTTTATTATCTAGCTTTATATATATATATATATATATAGATTTGTTTCGTCAATGATTAGACACAAATTTGCTCACCTTTGATGATATAAAAACGAAAGATAGGAGAGAGGAGTATATTTATATAGACCACGTAATTAGGAGAGAGGAAGTATACATATATTTATTCAAGCAACAAAAAATTAAAGAGAAATCAGAGTGCATTGATATGGAAATTCCTGCGACTGTTTTGATATTGGCATTAGTATTATTCATCATAATTTTCTTTGTGATGAGAAGAAAGAGATTGAATTATCCTCCTGGAAGTTGTGGATGGCCATTTCTAGGCGAAACACTAGAGTTTCTCAAGGCGAACAAGGAAGGAAAGCCAGAGAAATTCGTAAGAAAAAATACAAGTCTAAAATCTTCAAAACTTCGTTAATGGGAGAGACTGTGGTGGTATTGGGTGGTGCAAGTGGGAATAAGTTCTTGTTTAGCAATGAAAACAAACAAGTCATTCTTTGGTGGCCAGTAACTGTTAAAAAACTTCTAGGACCTTGTTTGGCTAATTCTGTTGGAGAAGAAGCAAAGATCATGAAGAAAATGCTTTCTTCTTTTGTTAGCCCTGATGCTTTTTCCAGACTCTATATCAAAGCCATGCAACTTGTTGTCCACCACCATTTTATGAACTATTGGCAAGGTAACACTTTGCAGTATTTTCGTCTTAATACAGATTTACTCAGCAGTATAAAATACATTAGTTTTCAAAATAATTGAGTGGGGAAATATTAAGCAACCTAAGTGCATTAATATTCGAAGTAAAAAGTATAATTCACCATATTGTAACTTGGCAGAGAGAATCAGATTTGGGAAATTTTCATTATGATCGAATCAATTCAAAATTGTGAGATACCTCACTATATGTACATGCCACAGAGAGGCCAGCTGTCACTGCTACAATTAACTAACTGACTAATGAACAAATATAACTAACTAACTGACTAATGAACAATTTAAACTACTAATCAACAATTAAGCTATTTTACATTAGTTCCAATACCCTCCCTCAAGCTGAATGTAATGAATAGATTCAGTACTCCAAGCTTGGCCAAAAGGAAATCATGTTGAGATCGACCAAGCGCCTTAGTGAACAAATCTGTCTGTTGATCTTTTGTGTTGATGTAGCTAGTATGAATTAAACCTTGCTGATTTTTTTCTCGAATAAAATGACAATCAATCTCGATGTGTTTGGTCCATTCATGGAAAACAGGATTTGCAGCAATCTGTATAGCAGCCTTGCTATCACAATGAATGTTACTGGGGGTGTGTAATGCTACCTCAAGCTCCTTAAACAGACCTGTAACCCAAACCACTTCTGTAGTAAGAGTGGCTAAACTTCTGTATTCTGCCTCTGCAGAGCTTCTAGACACAGTGTTCTATTTCTTGGATTTCCAAGAGATCAAAGAATCCCCAAACTTCAACAAGTATCCACTAACAGACTTCCTGGTGCTAAGACAAGCTGCCCAGTCAGCATCACAGTATCCAGTTAATGTGGTGTTTTTATGGGAACTCATGAGTAAACCTAATCCTGGATTACCTTTGATGTATTTGATCACCCTTAATGCTGCATTCCAATGAGAAGCTTTAGGTTGTTGCATATATTGACTTAATGTTTGGACAGTAAAAGCAATATCAGGCCTTGTATTAGTTAAGTAAAGCAACTTCCCAACTAGTCTTTGATATCTGGTAACATCTTGAAACAATGGGTCAGTACCAGTGCTGTCAAACTCAACTGAAGTGAGCTTAGGATTACACTCTAATGGTGTGGAAACAGGTTGTGCACCTGCAAGGCCAGCTTCAGAAATCAACTCCAATGCATACTTCCTCTGAGTCATCACTATACCTAGGGGTGTTCACGGTTTGGTTTGGGTCGGTTATTGATCAAAACCAAATCAAACCAACTTAATCGGTTTTAAAATTATCAAAACCAAACCAAACCAAATATAATATACATTTATCGGTTTGGTTGTTTTCGGTTTTGGTTTGGTTTGGTTCGGTTATTCGGTTATTAACCATACATAAAAATAAAAGAAACAATTCATTCAAAACGTAGAAAAAGTGACAACAATCCATTCAAACAAAAAAAATAGTTATAATGACTGGCATTATAGAACTTTCGATCATTGAATCTACTAAACAAAACTTCAAAATTCACTATTTTGGCATAGAAGAAAGAGACAATGACATTTTCAGTTCCACAAAGAATTTCCATAGACACTCATATACATGAAACCAATAAGAAAAATAGTTCTCACCTTGGACATTTTTTCTTTCATAAGTAAATTATAAATAAATTTGATGAAACATATATAAAATCTTTAAATTAGTTTATGAATATAATATATTATGTATGTATAATAATAAAATTTATGTAATATAACTTGTTGGTTCGGTTCGGTTATTTCTTCAATTTTTTCCGAACAAAACCATAACCAAACCAAATACTATCGGTTCTTAACAATCTAAAACCAAACCAAACCAAAACCCCAAATTAAAATCGGTTCATTTAATCGGTTTGGTTTGGTTTTTCGATTTGGATCGGTTTTTATCCAAACCATGAACACCCCTAACTATACCAGATGCTGATCTACAGAATTATATGCCTAGGAAATACTTGAGTTCACCTAAGTCCTTTATCTTGAAGTGGTTGTGCAACACTTGCTTGGTATCTTGAACCAAAACAGGATCACTTCCTGTGATCAATAAATCATCAACATATACCAAAAAGATAACCAATCCAATTGAACTTTTCTTGGTGAACAATGAATAGTCTAAATGACTTTGAGTATAGCCTGAATTACAAAGAGCTTCAGTGAGTTTAGCATTCCATTGCCTAGAAGCTTGCTTGAGCCCATATAATTCACAAGTTTACAGACATGTTGCTTGTTTGTACTGACAAAACCCTTAGGCAACTCCATATACACTTCCTCAAATAGATCACCTTGTAAAAAAGCATTAAACACATCCATTTGGAATATTTTCCAATTCTCAACTGCAGCTAAAGTTATGATTGATCTCACAGTAACCATTTTAACTACAGGAGCAAATGTTTCTTGATAATCAATACCTTTTGTCTGACTGTACCCTTTTTCCACAAGTCTTGCCTTGAACCTGTCAATCTCACCACTTGCTTTGTATTTAATTTTAAACACCCATTTACATCTTATAGCAGACTTCTTGGGAGGCAACTTCACAATCTGCCAGGTTTCATTCTCTTCTAATGCATTGATCTCCTGCTGCATAGCCACCACCCATTTAGGATCTTTGATAGCTTCTTCATAACATCTAGGCTCAACTTCTGTAGAAAACTTGCTAAGAAATGCTTGATAGTTGGGAGACAAGTGCTGATAGGAAAGAAATTTAGATATTGAATAAGGATGAGCAGAGTCAATGGCAGCAGTAACAAAATCCTTCAACCATATTGGAGGATGAGAAGATCTGGTGGACTTCCTAGAATGCTGCTCAGCTTCCACTGTATTAGGAAAAGTTTCATTTACAACACCAGCATCAACTACATCAACACCTCCGTGAGTATCTTCAAAATTAATACTGTCAGTTTCATTCAAAACTAATTCAGGGGGAATCTCAGCATTCTCTATCTCTTCAGTATGTCCTGTAAATACAGGACTAGGGACTTCTGAATCATATGACTCTGGAATGGGAGTATGATTGAATATTGGTGCATGAGGTTTTTTATGTTGTACATCAAATGGAAAAATGTCCTCTTTGAAGATGACATCTCGACTGACTAACAACTTTCTATGAGTCAAACTATACACAATGTAGCCCTTTTGAGTGGATGAATATCCCAGCAATACACAAGCTTCAGACCTAGGAGAAAACTTATCATCTTTGATGAGATTGGTCACAAAACACAAACAACCAATGGTCCTTAAATGTGTTAAAATAGGCTGATGTCCATGGAAAACAACATATGGTGACTGACCATCCAATGTATGAGTTGGCATCCTATTGATCAAGTAAACAACAGACAATACGCATTCACCCCAAAATCGTGTTGGTATAGAACCTGTAAACTTCAGAGCCCTGGCTACCTCAAGAATATGCATGTGCTTCCTTTCAACCACCTCATTCTGTTGAGGGGTGTGTGGACAACTGCTTTCATGAATAATTCCCAAGGATTCAAGGAATGATCTACAATCCTTATTAAAGAATTCAGTCTCATTATCTGATCTAACCTTCTTAACAGTCTTATTAAACTGATTAGTGATCAAAGTAAAGAAGCATTTCAATGTGGAAAAGACATCACTCTTAAACTTCATCAGAAACAACCAAGTCATCCTTGAGTGATCATCAACAATTGTCAAAAAAAATCTATAACCAGCATGAGTGGGGTGTCTGTATGGACCCCATACATCCATGTGGAGTAAGTAAAAAACAGCACAAGATCTAGACAAACTTGAGGAGAAAGGAAGTCTAGTCTGCTTAGCTAAGGGACAAACTGGACATTTATTACAAGCTTCTTCATCTGTAGATTTTCTAAGTAAAGAAAAATACTTCAACACCTTTACTGAAGGATGGCCTAGCCTGTTATGCCATGTAATGCCTTCTAACTTCTCTGCTTGTGTCAGCAAACTTTGCTCTACATGCTTGACCATTTCTGAAAGATGTCTGGGGAAGTAATAAAGGCCATCCCTCTCCTTACCAGTCTACTTCACCTTCCTATTGAAGAGGTCCTGAAATACACAAAACTCAGGAAAAAAAGTCACAAAACAGTTCAATTGTCTGGTTAATTGTGACACTGAGAGTAGATCAAATTTGAACTCAGGAACTACCAACACATTACTTAATACATCACCACTTGGTAGCCTGTAATTACCAGTACAATTATCTGAGGTAATCTGCCTATTTGGAAGATGTATCTTCCTATCTAAAACTGCACTGGAACTTAATACTTCATCTAATGTATTAATATTAGAGGTCATATGACATGTCGCTCCAGAATCAACTATCCATTCTGCATTACAATCTGGCATATTACTACAATTTGTTGATGAAAAAATAGTAATAGGAATGCCTGCAATATGAGCACTTGCAGTATTTGCCATAGCAGTATTTGCTACATGATCCATTGTATTCTCCTTGACAGTACTATCAATGTTTCTTCTTGAGTTGTTGTTTAATGATTGATCCATGATTCATGAACCCAAAATCATCTCTAATATCCCTGTCAGCATATGCATGGTTAGCCATACCTCTTCCTGCATTCCCTGTACCTGAACTTGACCCCCCTGGTCCAAATTTCTTCTTAAATTTCCAATCAGTTGGATATCCAATTAGTCGAAAACATATATCCTTAGTGTGTCCATGTAGCTTGCAGTAATCACAAAACAAATGCCAATTCTTCTTCTGCCTAGGATTAGGATTATTGTAATTGTTTCCAGCTCCAGCGTTTGTGTATCCACCACGTCCAACATACAAAGCCATAGACTCATTAGAGTGATGGACACATTTTCCTCTTTCAGCATACAGTGCCATAGAATCGTTGAGATCACTATTAATTCTAGATCCAGCTGTTACACGCTGGCTTTCATCAGCAACTATCATAACATAAGCTTTGCTCACACTGGGCATAGGATTCATCATCAAAATTTGGCTACGAGCATGACTATATGTCTCATTTAGTCCCATCAGAAAAGCAAACAATCGTAGACAGTGTAAGTGATCAACATTCGACCTAGATTTATCACAGCTACAACTAGGTGGAGGCACAAGTGCATCGAATTCATCCCATAAGAGACGCAATTTAGTAAAGCATCCTGAATCTGTCAAATTACCTTGACTGAGAGTGCAAATATCACGATGAAGTTGATAACTTCTAGATCCATCTACTTTGTTGAATCGCTCATTCAAATCTCCCCAAACCATCGCTGCATCTGAAGCATACACGATACCACTTAATAGCTCCTTGGATACCGTATTCATGATCCATGTTAACACGAATGCATTGCATTTCTCCCATTGTTCTTCCAATTTTAGCTTATAATCTGATTTTCGGCATGTTCCAAGCACAAAACCCAGCTTGCTTTTTTCCCTAAGATTTATCATCATAGATCTACTCCATAGTGAGTAGTTTTCAGTCCCTGTGAGTTGAATTGAAGTCAATACACTACCCGGAGTATCTGATGGATGAATATATAAAGGATGATTGCGATTCTTTTCGATTCCGTCGATAGTGTCAGCTGAAATTCCAGTTGCGTTTCGTTCTGATGTTGTTTCCACCATTTTCTTCAAGCTTTGATAATGGCAAAAGCTCAGGATCGAAAAACAGTGAATCTGAATTACAGAGATTCAGTGCTTTGATACCATATTGTAACTTGGCAAAGAGAATCAGATTTGGGAAATTTTCATTATGATCGAATCAATTCAAAATTGTGAGATACCTCACTATATGTACATGCCATAGAGAGGCCAGTTGGCACTGCTACAACTAACTAACTGACTAATGAACAATTTGAACTACTAATCAACAATTAAGCTATTTTACATTAGTTCCAATACACCAAGATCTGACTTGACCCCGACCAAACGTATCGACCTCGATCAGGAAAAAGAGTCGCATCCCAGGTCGAGGTCAAGAGTCACGAGGAGTAGGGTCATGGTTGGGATCAGGACCAGATTCGGGTCTGGATTTTGAGTCTTGGGTGGGTTGGGGGGATTGGGTTGAGAGTCGATTCTCGAGTCGAAGTCAATTCACAAATCGTGTCTCAGGTTAAGGGTTAGGGTCAAGTCTTGGTAGTAGACCCTGGGTCAAATCTCGAGTGGTCCATGGTATGGACAACATGTCAGGACCTTAGGAATGGGTCCCAAACTAGGTTCCAGAGTTGCATCTCTAGTCTTGAGTTAGGCTCAAAAGTCAACTCTCGAGTTAGATTTGGAGTTAGGTCTCAGGTCAGGAATATATATCGAGGATGGGCTAGGGACCTTGAATTGCGGTCAAGATTTGGGTCCTGACTTATGGTCAGATTCCCAAGTCCTAGGTTGGCGATTGGTGGTTGGAGTTGAAGTCGAGAGTCAAGTCTCGAGTCGGGTTCGGGGTCATGTCTCGGGTCTTCGGCAAGGAAAAAGTCAGGTCATGGATCAGAGTTGGGGTCAAGTCTTAGATTGGGAGTTCAAACTTGCTCGTTCTTAGTTTATTGCTCCACTTTTCCCTAAATTGAAGTTGTGTATGTTTTGGCGTATGGTTTGTGATTGAAAAGAATATATATATATATTTCTCAGTTTCAATTTATTCGACTTTATTCCCTTTTAGTCAATTTTTAAAAAAGGTCCTTTTCCAATTTGAAAATAATTTAAATAAAACTTCTTATTAATCCTCAACATCAAACTTCTAGTAACCATACAAATATTATATAATATATTTAAGATAACAAGTTTTAACAGTCTATAGTCTCATAATTATATTATAACATATTTAAGATTAAAAGTGATAAAAATAACTCCTTTTTTCTTAAACTTTTGTATTGAGTTGCATAAGTTCAGATAAATTGAAATAAATAGAGTACATTTTTTTGTGGAAACTGATGGGGCGACTCACAACACACACAAGTGACATGGTCGTCCAAGTAGTACAAATTGATTTAGATCGGATATCGTACCGAAGAGACTTGAGAATCAGCAAGAGTCTAGTCAATTCTAACACCATATTTAAGCAAGTATTAAAGTAATCAAATAGAGAATGTTATAACATATTTAAGATCACAAATTTTAGTAGTGATTATAAATATTATGACATGTATATAACCACAAGTTCAAACAAAATAAAATCTTTCTTTCTTAAATTTTGTATCAAGTTGCATAGATTCACATAAATTATTAAAGAATAAAAAAAGTAACAACTTATAATGCATTTTGATTGTATTTTGAGTTTCTAAATATTAATAATAGTATGCACAGTAACTTGGAGCATGGAATATAAAATTAAGGGGTTGTTTGGTAAAAAGATGCATAATGTAGGATTAGTAATGCAGTGATTAGTAATGCATAATTTAGTAATGTAGAGATTATTTTTTATCGAGTGTTTGGTTCGTTGCTTTCTATCTAATCTTGTGTAAAACTCTACAAAAAACTTCATATATCCTTGAGTTAGTATGGAATTTCCTATTTCATGAAATTGGGTCAATGTAGATAATTAACGGTTAGTATTATTTTTTTGTGGCCTTCTAACTAGGTAGGAGAAAAATAATTTTATCGCTATGTTTGATATTTTCTCACTTAAATTATTTGAGGATAAAACTCTACAGGCCTATTTGGAAAGCCACATAATAATTGGAATTGGTGTAATTACTAGGGTAGTAATTACCAACGTAATAATTACACAATCTAATAATTACACTGACATATTTGGTTGTCATAGTGTAATTATATTGTAACTACACATGTCATGTTTGGATGTCACAGTGTAATTACACATGTTCTGTTTGGATGCACAATAGCAATCATAATACTATATTAAATTTAAAAATAAAAATTAATTATTTAAAATTTATACTAGACAAATAAGAAGCTATATAAATGATATTAAATTAAATATTTAAGATATATGTATTTTTGAAAATATATTAATTAATAAACATATGTTCTTAACTAATATTATGAAAAAATAATTGATTTATATTTTTTCAAATTAATATATTTCAATTGAATTGATCATAAAAACTAAAAGTATGAAGTTTCTACTAACATCGTGAAATACATGTTTGATAAAAAGATTAATATATAAAAAAAATGTCATAAATTATTAAAATGTTTGACAAAAAGATAATCTATCAGGTCTAATTAAAAAATGACTTGCAATGTGAATTCAATATTACTAAAACAGATGAAACTGAAAATATAACATAAGTTATAAATTCAAAACAAAAAAATAAACATAATACTCTTATCGCAAATTTCAACATATCATACATAAATATGATTTATTTTTATTTATTTTTAAAAAAACGTAAGTCTATAACCTTACTTAACAATAAATTCTATTTTAAGTTAAAAATTAGAATACTAATAGAATTATGTTAATGAGAAAATAAACATGGCATAAAGAAATAGATAATACGAAAAAATTGCATAGAATCACATGAAGCAAGGTTGAGAACAAGAAGAAAATAAAATATAATAATATAAAATAAAATAAAAACTTTTAGAAAATTTTAGAATAATAAAAAAAAAAAAGAACTTAAAATAATAGAAGTAAAAAAATTAAAAAATAAAAAGAAATTTAAAGTAATCAGCTGGTAATTACACCATGTAAGGCTGTGAATTGGAGAGTATAATTATCCCCTGCCAATTACACCAATAATTACTTGTCCAACCAAACAGGAAAGACAGTGTAATTACACCCAATTACACCAAATCCAATTACCAGGGTGTCCTTCCAAACAGACTAGAAATCTTCTCTTGTAGGATTTTCTATTTCATTTAACTAGTCAAGTTAAATACTAAAATATATATATATTTTTAAAAAAATCAGTAATAATTTTGAGATGTGATGTGACACTACGGATATCCTTGATAGCATGGTGTATTTCTAATTTTTTATTTGATCAAATATACCTTAAACTTCACATAGAAGGCTACTAAAATTGTTCAAATACCCGAAGCTTATTACAATAAAAATAGTTCAGTGGTCAATTGACGAACTACATTTTTTTTTTTAAAAAGCAACCCAATATATAGCAAATCAAACACGGAGAAAAAAATATGAGATTGTGAAATCATCAAATTAAATTATATGAATTTGGAGAATAAAAAGAACATTTATAATCATTCCAATATAAATAAGAAAAGGACATTAAATTATAAAAGAAATTTAAGAAAAAGAATTGGAGGATAATTTAGTAATTTAGGGGTCTTATCCAAAGATTGTTAAACCTTTGATTAGTTATCTCTCCCTTTTATAGGGATAAAATAAGACCTCATATGAGGTATAACTAATCCATGAATTAAGTTATAAAATAAAATAAACAAACAATGATTCTGTTGGACTAAATTTTAATCCAAAGACTATTCTAATTAATATATACCGCCTACCAAATGGGTCCTAAAAGTTATACTCCCTCTGTTTCAAATGGCCTACTTTCCTTTTTAGTATGTTTAAAAAAAATGACCTATTTTCCTTTTTATTAATATTTTTCCACGCGGCATGTTTAAAGCCACAAGATTAAAGGACAATTTTGTACATTTTACATAACTTTAATTTAGGACCACAAAATTCAAAAGTCTTCTATATTTTCTTAAACTACGTGCCAAGTCAAACTAGGTCACTCTTTTTGAAACGGAGGAAGTAATACGATAATAACTTCTACTCATTGTTGTATTTAACCTTTTTTCTGTACTGGTCTATATTTGTTTAGGTAAAGATTAGATGAAGGTATTTCCATTGGTCAAATTATACAGTTTCAAAGTGGCATGTCAATTATTCATGAGCATTGAAGACCATAATGATGTTGAAAGGCTTTCTGTACAGTTCAACATTTTCTTGAAAGGACTCTATGCCATCCCTCTAAATTTACCTGGTACAACATTTTACAAGGCAATAAGAGCTACAAATGTTATTAGGAAAGAATTATTGCAATTTGTAAGGAAAAGAAGAGAAGCCTTGGAACAAAAAACAGCTTCACCTTTGTTATACCCCATTTTAACTCGAGGTCCAAACAGTGTACAACATTTTAGTGATTTCTAAATTATTAACTAAGTCAAGAAGTCGCCACCTAATTATTACGGTGAATTAGGATACCTAAAATGATTAAAGTCTATTGTCTAAAGTTAACTTCATTTTAAGGTCTACTAAACATAAGATTCTAGGTAAGGGTTCAACTAACCTAAAGGGAAGGGGTTAGACATTCTTTAAGATCCATTTAAAATGGTTAATCGGCCAAACTTAAATAATTAATTAGGCTAAGTGAAAATTAGTGCTAAAGCGTAAAATAATTGACTAATTTAAAATAAAAAGATAAAGTAGTGTTTAAAAAAGCGTAAAGTAGTAGTTTTATTTATTTAAAAACAATTTGTTGTTGTTGAATAGATATTTATTTTTTAAGAAAAATAAATAAATCATCAAAGTGATCTAGTATGCTAAGTTGAGTTAAAAACAACTTCTGGACATACCATTTACAAACCTTTTTTTTTGTTTTAAAAATTTAATGCTCCAAGATTGACTCAAAACTAACTTAGGAAATATATTCAACTATAAGCTTGACCACATTAGTAGCTAAATGCTTTCTAAATTATTTTTTATCAAAGATCAGTTTAACTTCTAAGTATGTCAAACAAAGTTATCAAAAACAAACACACCAGTATTCATAGCAAATAACATAAAGAAAATTAGGAATAAGCAACTAAAGAAGAGTAAAGTCGAGCGCTTGTCACTTTCTCTTGTTTTTCTTCTTGATGGAGTTTCTAGGAAGTGAGAAACACAAATGAAAATGTATATGCAACTTTTGAGTCTTGTAGTGATGTCGAGTCGTAAAGTAAGACTCTTCGACTCCGGTGTACATGCCAAACAAAGGAAAGGAGATGACAATTAGTAAAAGAAAGCAGATTTTAATATGAAGATGCAAAATAAATACATTAGAATATAACTCATAAGATGGCAAATAAAAAACAAACGAAAAATTCAAATTTAGAGAAATTGTCACTATCAAACATATTTAAAAAGGCGGTGTACTGAACTTAAAACAATAAGATATATCAATACAAGTTTAGCGAAAATTTTAAAATAGTATCATTTCATGAAATATCCAAAACGTACAAATTTGCATATTAGTGTTAGTGTAATCATATTTTTATTCTAATGTAAATGCATAACAGATGTTGCTTCTTGCTTTCACAATGTTAATTAAGACAAAAGACAACAATAATCATATTCTAAATTACTCTACTAAACATTTATAGACAGAGTATATTTTTAACTTTCAAAATCTGATTTTAATCATTTAAAGTGATGTAAGACATGATATGATTTTGAATAAATTCACATGTTGTCAAATAATTGACCCGAAGAGTTAATACCAAACTATTTAAAATAGGACTTCTAGTTTACAAGTTTGGAATTTTATGAAAATGCAGAAAAATAAACATGGCATATAAGAGTTCAGAGGAAAGCATAATGAAAACATAATCTTCATGACATAACTCATACACTTCAATAATCTCCAAAATATGATTTCAAACAAATTTACACACTCAGATGATAGATAAACTAAAAAAGGAAAATAAAGTTGAGATTACCGTTTGAGGGGCAGTGAACTGAGTTGTCTTCGATCAAGAATCTACGCTCGTTCCTCCAACAAAGTCAAACAAAAGAGAAAGTAAAGGTAGGAGATATTGAAATGTAAAAAAGTGGTATTCTTTGGAATGTTCAAGTCTTTTTCGTGATCTCTTTTGCTAACCAAAGCCCGTTTCTTCAACTGAATAAAGCTCAGAGCTTAGAGTTTGAGCGGGAATTATTTTGAATTTCAAATTTGTCTTGGTTGGAGAAAAATCACATGAAGATCTTGGACTCCGTAAATCAAGTTGTTTTAACAGTGAACTTCTGCCCCAAAGAATCAAAAAATCAAAAAATCAAAAAGTTATTTGGCTTCTTGTGTTGACTAAATTGTTGAATATGAGTGAGAAGGAAATTTTGAACGTTAGGATATGCTAGAACACAGTGAATGGATGAAATTTGCTCAAAAAGGTTGGACAAAGACTATCCACAGTTATGGTGCTACCTACCATGGTTGAAAAATGGAATGAGGGGTGGGGTATGGCTGCTAGAGTTTATGAATAGGGTTAAATTGACATGTTAGAGGAAATGGGTCCGTTCAATTGAGTAGTTGGACTGCTACATTTTGAGCAAAAAATGGGTCGAGATGGGCTGCATTTGGATAGCCAAATTGCTGAATATTTGAAACTTGTAAATGGGCTGGAACATAGCTAAATTGCTAGAGCATTTTGGGCTTTTTTTTCTTCTTTAAATTAATTTATTTGAACTTCTAACTTAATAGCTAAAACCATAAATATGATAATATAGGATGACAAATACTAATTTACAAAATAAAATTATAAAAATATAGATGCAAAATATGAAATTATAATTATTACTTTAATAAGTGTGAAACTTGAAATAAAGCAATGACAAATCGATTATTAAATAAAAGAGTGTGAAAAGTGATAATAATAATAATTTCAATAATAGAATATAAAATTTGTCAGATAAGTAGTCATAGTAGTAAAAATAGTTGTCAAAAAGATAATTTTATATATCATTAATTTTGAAGCTTTAAAACACTAAATTAGAAGAAATGAGGGTCAAAATTGTGTGTCAACAACCTTCACAAGACATTTTGTCTCATTTGTTGTCCTGTCCTGATGAAAATGGGAAGTACATGTCTGAACTACTTATTGCTAATAACATATTGTTGCTGCTCTTTGCTGGCCATGACACTTCATCTGTCACTCTTACTTTACTCATCAAGACTCTTGCAGAGCACCCTCAAGTTTATCAAAACATACTGCAAGGTCAGTATGTTAAATTATTGTTCCTTTTTATATATTTTTCTTCTCTGAATTATGGGATTTGCTTTGTTAGCCATATGCGTGACACTTGATTATTTTGATCTTAACAATTTACCCTTTAACTAAGAAGATCACAACATGCTTTTATCTAGTCATCCTTACTTTTTATAAGGCATAATATATAAATATGCTATTTAACTTAGCCTCATTTGTTATATATGTCCTCCAATTTTGAGTTTGCACAAATAGACACTTAAAACATGTATTGAGTTGAACAAGTAGATACACACGTCATATGTGGTGTCCTATGTGTATTATGTCACGTAGAATGTGTGTCTACTTGCTTAACTTTATACAAGTTTAAGTGCTTACCTGTACACCTCTTAAGTTAAAAGGCATAAATGTTAACTGAATCCAAATTACATGACATATTTATGTATTATGCTTCTATAAATTTATGGAATTGTCTTACATACGGTCCATCTTTTATTAATTATTTGGTGACAAAGCAGCGCATATTGAGATAGCATCATCAAAGAAAGAAGGGGAATTTTTAAATTGGGATGATATACAGAAGATGAAGTATTCGTGGAATGTCATAGCTGAAGTTATGATAATTACACCACCTATATTGGGGGCTTATCGAGAAGCAATTGTGGATATAAATTATGAAGGTTATCATATCCCTAAGGGATGGAAGGTAAGTACATTTACTCTATCTATGAATATGATGCTTTAATATCATACAACACTTGCCAAGTTGCAGCATGAGCTTTCCAACTAAATTCACAAAGGATCTAAATTATAAAATCACAATGTAATTATCACTAGAAATTCAACTATATTTATCTTATAATCTAGTGACGTGATTATAAAAATAGTTTCTTAAACTCATATATGTTGGAGCAGTTGTACTGGAATACTGGTTTAACAAGTTTGGATCCAGAGATTTTCCCCAATCCAACGAGGTTGGAACCATCAAGATTTGAAGAAGCTGGACCTGCACCATATATAGATGCTCGTCTTTCTGCACGTCTTAATCAGGAAATTTACTTGGAAATTACTTATTCCAAATGAAAAATTTATATATGATCCAATGCCTACCCCTCTTCAAGGACTTCCCATTAGCCTTCAACCTCACAATTACTGAGATTCTTGTGTGTGTTTTTCTTTCTTTCTATAGACATTAAAAAAACCCTTTGGCATTTGATGCTGTGTAGCAATTGATTATGAACTGGAAATATGAGCGATGTTGTTGGCTGAGATGTTAAAGCCTCTAAGCTTTTGTTGAGTTCTTACCATCTCCATCCTTGGGAAGAAACCAAATGAGAATTGAAAGTGGAGTAATGACTATTGAGTCATTCATTACTCATAAAATAGAAGAAAAAGGGGAATGATTTATGCCTATCTCTCAATATATGTGTGTGTGGTAATAGAGCTTCACTTGGTAAGCAAAGATTTTGCAGTTTTGGTCACATTTTCCTCTGTGAAACCATACTTGTTGAATACTTCTGAATATGGTCCGCTAGAACCAAAGTCATCAATCCCCATAACAATGCCTTCATCTCCGACATACTCCTTCCACCCTAAGGGTGAGCCTGCCTCCACGCTAACACGTTTTGATACACTCGATGGTAAAACAAACTCCTTGTAATCCCTTGGCTGCCTATCGAAAAGTCTCCAACACACAAGTGAAACGACTCTTACTCTTGTCCCTTCTTTTCTAAGCACGTTTGCGCTGGCTTCGCACAAACACAGCTCTGATCGAGTGCCAATCAATATGATTTCCGGTAGCTCCTTCTCAGATTTGTTGCTAACAATGTAACCGCCTTTCCGTACTGCATCAGCCAATGTTCCTTCCACATTCGCTGCCACCTTTTGCCTTGATAATGCAAGAAGGCTTGGTACACTTCGGTTTTCAATGGCCACCTTATAGGCTCCAGCAGTCTCTTTGCCATCAGCAGGTCGGAAGAGCAGCAAGTGGGGAATCGCTCGAAGACCAGCAAGGTGTTCAATTGGTTGATGAGTTGGTCCATCCTCGCCTATTCCGACTGAGTCGTGGGTCAAAATGTAGAGGACTCCAGCATGGCTAAGAGCAGACAATCTGACAGAGTTCTTCATGTAATCTGAGAAAACAAGGAAAGTTGCTGCAAATGGTATCAGCCCTCCACCGTGCAACGCAAGTCCATTGGAAATTCCAGCCATTGCATGTTCCCGGACTCCATACCTAATGTTTCGCCCCCATGGGGAATCGGGCTGCTTGAAGTCTCCCAAATTATGGAGATAGGCTTGATTTGAGCTGGCAAGGTCTGCACTACCCCCAATAAGTCCTGGAAGCACTTTAGCGAGTGTATTCAAGCACTTCCCTGAATATCCTCTGGTGGAATCCACTGGATCAGACATGGACCATTTCTGTTGTTGATAGTGTACCAAAATTTAGATAAAAAATTCTGGCTGAAGAAGAGTAAATAACTATGGATGGTGAAGCCTTATATATCTTATGATACATTTTAAACGACAATCACAAATATCTAATGTTTAAGGGCTACAAATATGTAACACAAACATATAACTTGGGTCCAAGTTCTTGAAATTACTCAGAACAATGGACCACTCAACGAGACGGAAGAGTTTGACTAATCACTCATCCTGATTTCGCTGATATACAATTTGACCTGCAGGTATATCTTTCCTTCTTAAATAGAAAATGTATTTGTCTTCTTTGACAATGCAACCACAAACACATTTCAGATGAATTAGTTTCTAACAGGTATTAAATTAGATGGATGCACATTTTACCGGTAATGAGCTTTCCCAGCCAGGAAGCATCCTATCAGCAAGAAGAAGCTTGAATTCTGCAGCTTCCTCAGGATATTTGTTTTGGTAATAATTAAGTTTAGAATGCCACTCCTGCTCCAACCTTCCACCGATATCTGTTTGTGCTCGCGTTTCCCTAATAACAAATGGACCTACTATCTTACAACATAATCTTTGTTATCTTTAATATGGTGCATAAATAATATTACCTGTAAACCATAGGAATGACGTGGAAAGGTTCTCTATCATCCCATTTAACTCTCTGTTTCATTTGCTTTACATCATCATCATCAAAGGTTCCATGGTGAGCCTTTGATGTTCCTTCCTTTTTTGACAATTTCCCTATAATTGTTTTCACCTGCAAAAAAGAAAGTTCAGTAGGCAGTGCACTACCGCACCTGGAATAATTGAAAACTTGGAAGATAGTCCACAACTTATAAAATGAAGACATTATGACATATCTATTCTGTTCTGGGTGTAATACCGACTCTGCATACCCGGATGAAAGTTGGTTTTCTGGTCTCACTATGTGCAGAGATCAATGCATTCTTGAATGCGTCTAAATTTCCTTCAGAGTTATCCATAGTGATAGTGTTCCATCCTAGAGCTTCAAATCGTGCCGATATGTCTTCTGAAAGTGCAAGGTCAGTGCTACCATCGATAGTATTATGGTTATCATCATATATCAATGTAAGCTTGTGCAGCTTCCAATGTGCAGCTAGGGATGCAGACTCGTTTGATATGCCTTCCATAGAACAGCCATCACCCATGATGCAATACCTGAAGAAAATATATCTGAATCAAATGCTGTTTGGTTCATCCACAAAATAAAGAGGATAAGTCAGCCTATTTACGTTCTGTGATCAACAACGGCAACATCAGGCTTATTATATCTTGCACCTAAGTTAGCTTCTGCTAAAGCAAGACCAACTGCATTCGCAACACCTTGTCCCAAAGGGCCTGTAGTGTGACACAAAAATTGGAAATTGAATATACCATGCTGATCATGGTTGCTGAGAAAACAATAATATCGTCGTATCCTACAATGAAAAATCCAACACAATTCATATCAAGTTACATAAGGCTCTTTATAGAACTTTCAACAAATGTTCCTTGTTATCCAAGAGGCTTTTAGTTTAGTGATATTACATTCATACAAGAAAATAAAAATTAGAGTACTCCTGCAAATATCAATAATAATGAAATATATAGCTGGAGATACAAGAGATTATGATCATACAAGGAAAGATTGTTTACCTTTATATAAACCCAAGGGTATTAGCACAAATAAAATAGATATCATGCACTTAATTTTATATTTTGCCTAGTTAGTTGCCATCCACAATTTTTACCATTGATTGAAGCTAGGATCATGCAACTGCACGAGATGATGTTTAACCAAATAAATGAAGGATCTTCGATTTATATTAGTCAGCAGAGAAGTCGACCAGTGAATCCACTACTTACCCATTTTCTTGAAGGGTTGTATTGACTTTTTCTATATTTACCCACCTTTAAAAAGCAGTTACCAATCTGGTTGTTATTGGAGGGCGGCTTGACGGATATTTCAAATTTTTATCTATTTTGTCTGCACTAGCCAAAGTTAACGAGGACATTTTCACTATTACTTCCTGCAAAGGGCTTTTTCGTGCATTTTTTCTTAACATAAATAAGAGAATTCCTTACTTGTGAGACAAAATTATGATCATGGAGATTATACCAAATTGAAAATATAGCTCAAACACTATCATCAGGTGTCCGGGAAAAACGAAAGTGAAATCAAACTGGCATTTAGCTATACCGGTTGTGACTTCGATGCCTTGTGTCACTACATTCTCTGGATGCCCAGGCGTCTGGCTTCCAAGCTTACACAAGCATTTAAGGTCTTCAATCTGAATGACGCAATAATTCACTTAAAATTTTGATGAAAACTGTTTACATGTACAAAGCAGAACACTCGAATACAAGTGATAATTACCATCGAACCGTCTATGTATGTAAGGAAAATAAAATGCTATGGGGAAACATCTCTCTGTTTCCCCTAACGTCTATTTTATCAGCTGACAACAATAGAGAAAAGAGAAAGCATTAAATAAAAAGTGATGTTTAGTGACAATTAATTAACGACAGTAACATATATTTTTTGAGGGGCAATTACTAGTGACAATTACATTTTAGCACTCTCTGTAAATGCCCCTAAAGCCGATAGCAACATTGGATCCCAATGATAATCAACTAATGCCGGTAATGTTTTAAGCACTCTTTGTTGATATGCATATTTATTGCCGTTAAAAGATGCTTTTGTTGTAGTGAAAGTAAACCTCACATCAACACAATATTATTTCTTCAATATTAAGGATTTAAATTAAGACTAATATCTCAGGAAATGATCTGAAATGTCACAGAGTGCCCTGTTCCTGTGTTGAATTATGTTAATCCCACACATAACTCGTCGACTTGCTTGTATAGATTTGTACTTAGCTTATTTGTTTTTTAGGGTGCTTGTGATTTCTAAATTTCATGTCCTATTTGTCTTGGGGGAAAATACTTTACAGTATCACAATTTAGGTAGATCAGCCATCTACTCACATGGCAAGTAATACAATTCATTGTTGGGTTTACCAGGAGAAAACAGTCATGAGATCACTTGTTATAATTATATGCGGTGGCGGAGCAAATATTTTTCAGTGAGTTGTTTAAAATATGAAGAAATAAAGACACAAAGAAGCCAGGAGATTCAACATATGCTATGTATACAAAAAATAATAATTTTCACCACATATAAACAATAGTATAATTTTTGGCCTTGGTTATATGATTGGATCTACAGGTCCTAGTTTTAGGCCTTAAGTATGGAAATTTTCTTGTTACAAAGAATTATTGAGCAAACATAAATGAATTGTATATACCTGAACAGATTGGAAAGAAGCAAAATGAAGGCAAACATACTGGAGAAGGCATCCATGTCCAGCACTCAAAACAAACCTATCTCTATTAAACCACTTAGGACTTGTTGAATTATACCTCATGGCATGTCTATACAAGAAATATGCAACCTCAGCCATCCCAAGAGCCATTCCAGCATGCCCTGCCTATGCATGTTGCACTGAGTCTACTATCAACATTCTCACATTATCTACAGACCTCTTGTCAACCAATTCTTGCAATTTTTCATCATCATTCAAGTTTTGGTTGGAAATCTCTAAAGCGTATGCTCTTTTAACTTCTTCCTGCCAGGAAAGCTTGTAATCTTTATCTTTGAATAGACTAGGTCTAGGTTGGTCAAAAAGTGGAGAAGTAGTACTAATATTGTTTGTTTTTAGGCATAGGATGTGAGACCTTAGGGCCAGTATGTTGGTGGTATGGTAATCATCATATTTATAATTATTGGTTTTGATGGTGTGTTTGGGGTGAAATAAAGGAGGAAATGGCTTTACAATAAGGTTAGAGATAGCCATTATATTCTTCTATAATTTGGGAGCTTAAGGGAGGAATGGATATATGATAGAACAAAAAAAATATGTGAGTGATGTGCTGCTTAGTCAAGTTTTTTTGTTTGAATTTGGATTTACGGTGGATTTAACACGTAGAAGGCCAACACATCTGGGAGTGACATGTAGCTGTTGCTCACCGCAACTATCATATTGTACTATGTTTTAAATACGTGAGGGATGTTTATTTATTAAGAAGAAGAATTTAAGGATGTAATTAGAGTTGGTGTATAGTGTGAAGACATTTTTGGGCAAAAACTCTTCAAGTTTTCTCTTCTTTTTAATGTTTTTTTTAACAACAGTGTCATTTACATATAGCACACTTAATGAAATGTTTCTATCAAAATCAATTATTATGTAAATCGGTTTACAGAAAAATAAAATATTTTTTCTAAAATATTAAAATAAAAATAAACATATTTCATAATAACATAACATGTTAGATATTATTTTAGTAAAAACTTTATGAGGAAAATGTCAATAGTTAATGACGTTAAAGATAATTCGTTATTGTGGGTAATGTTCTATCCTTAATATGTAACTCTTAATAATGACTTCCTACTAAACTCTATCCATTTATGGAAGCTAATTGAATGTGTTATAAAATTATAACTATGAATCACGATTAAAGGCTAAAACGTTATTTACAGTAATAACTTTAAATTTTTTATTTTGATATTAAAACATGACTTACAATAACAACACATTGCTAAAGTCTTTTTCTTAACTAACCACGAATAATTATAAAATAATAATTAACAAACTACAATTTTATCTTAACATATCACGACACGTTGACTAACTTAATTGAAATGTATGAAGAAAGTAATAGGAATGAACTGAACTACTAAGAAGAGAAGAGAGGAAGAAGAAGCAGACTTGAGAGTAAAAGAATCTTGTTAATTTCATTCTTTTTCAACGCCTACAAGAGGCATATGCGTACAGTTTAAATAGACCTACTAACTAGACTTAATTCTAACTAACTACAATAGTTAACTAACTAACTTTCAATAAGTTAGTTAACCCTGTAACTAACTTCTAATTATTCACACTATCCTTGAGACTTTTAAGTCAATTTATAATGAATTGTTGTGGTATCACCCTTCTTAAATCCCACCAACTCTGGTCTACCATATAAATTTACCAACAATTGCATAGTGAAGATTCTACTTTCACTATAAGCTCCTCAAATTTGGCAGTGTCCATTCAGTATAGGTAACTCCATCGCGATATTAGACAGGATTTAACTTCAATGGAGCATTAGAAGTGTTATTTATGGATGTTTTGATTTAAGAGCCTAGGGTTTTTTCTTTTCGAAAAAAAAGTAGTTTAGCGACACCTTTCTCACTTATGCCAAACATTGTTTAGATTTTCTTTTCTTCTTGGGTCTCTTCTTCAAAATCTTCTTTTTTGCACTCAGATTGTATTGTTATAGATCAAATATTGCTCTAGTATTAATATATATTTATGAGATGGAAGAGTAGAAAGGAAAGAAGAAAACAGAAAAAGTAAATTTTGAACAAGTGTAGTAAATTTTCAGCAACTCTATGATCGTTCTACTCTATTCTCAACAACAATTGTGTTTTGTTATTCGTTTCACTTGACCTGCACACTTGTTGGGAAAGGCAAACACAAAATAATTGTGCACGACAGAGCTATAGCGGAAGAAAATCCAAGTCAAAACTTTCCCTTCTATTTGAACCAAGAGAAGGCAAAATAATGCAAGAATAAAACTGTTTGGGCAGCAAATAAATCAACCAAGCAAGAAAAATAAATCAACACATGAGACACCAAAGTTTAACGTGGAAAACCTCTTCGGTGTGAAGAGTAAAAACCACAAGGCCAAAGCTCCACTTAAAATCAACAAGAGTTACAAAAAGTGTTCTCCAAAATGGCCACCAACAGTGCCAAACAATGAGCAACACAACTACAAGATAGCACCAAAAACTAGAGAAATAAAAGAAGCAAAAAACACCAAACCCGCAGCTACTGTTTACAAGCAAAAATCTTGAGCTACAGGACTCCAAATCACCCTCTCTCAGTTTCCAATCAAATATTAAGTTGAAAAGAACAAGCTGTCCAAAAATCAGCTCAATCGGATAAGAAAAAATAGAGAAATAAAAGAAGCAAAAAACACCAAACCCGCAGCTACTGTTTACAAGCAAAAATCTTGAGCTACAGGACTCCAAATCACCCTCTCTCAGTTTCCAATCAAATATTAAGTTGAAAAGAACAAGCTGTCCAAAAATCAGCTCAATCGGATAAGAAACGAAGCAGAAATCGCGATTTGAAATTTGCTGCTAGGGCTTGTGCGAAAATCTGCACTTTCTCACTTTTCTCTCTATATGGCTGCTCTCAAACTCTTGTGATATATCAAAATAAGACCTAAAAGAAAGTCTTACATATGCACCATAATATTGGGCTTATGGACAAAAGTGGGCTAGTCATATTGGACTTTTATTTATCCACATAGAAAGGGAAAAAGGCCCAAAACCCAACAAATCTCCCCCTACCGACTATGTGGAGGAAACCGCCATCCCGGTGATCATGCAACATTCTTCAAACTTCCCTCTTGGCAAAGCATTAGTCATCATGTCGGAACCATTATCATTGGTATGAATTTTCTCAAGTTCAAGCAACTTAGAATCCAACACATCTCGAATCCAATGATACCTCACATCAACGTGTTTAGACCGACCATGAAATGTAGAATTCTTGCCAAGATGAATAGCACTTTGACTATCGCAATAAAGCACATACCTCTCTTGAGAACAACCAAGTTCCCCCAAAACTCTCTTCATCCAGATCAACTCTTTGCAAGCTTCAACAGTTGCAATAAGCCCAGCCTCTGTAGTAGATAACGCAACACATTTTTGTAACCTAGATTGCCAAGACACAGCCCCCCTGCAAAAGTAATCAAGTAGCCTGAAGTAGACTTACGAGTATCAACATCACCAGCCATGTCTGAATCAGTATAACCACAAAGAATAGGATTTTTTGTACCAAAACACAAACTCAGACTAGAAGTGCTACAAAGATATCTCATAATCCACTTTACAACATTTCAATGCTCTCTTCCCGGATTAGAAAGAAAACGGCTAACAATACCAACAGCATGAGCAATATCTGGTCTTGTACACACCATTGCATACATCAAACTACCAACAGCTGAAGCATAAAGAACTTTCTTCATATCTTCCTTCTCACCATCAGTGGAAGGACAATGATTAGTACTCAACTTGAAATGCATAGCTAAAGGTGTACTGACATCCTTAACTTTGTTCATGTTAAATCAATGAAGTCCTTTCTGAATGTACTTCTTTTGTGACAACCACAATTTCTTGGCATCTCTATCACAGACAATCTGCATGCCAAGAATCTGCCTTGTTGGTCTCAAGTCTTTCATAGCAAAAGACTTATTCAACTCTTGCTTCAACTTTTTAATCCTGTAAGCATTATGACCAACAACAAGCATGTCATCAACATAAAGCAAAACGATAATGAAGTCAACATCAGAGAATTTTTGCCCAAAAACACAATGGTCTGAATAAGTCTTCTTGAAGCCCTGTTGACTCATAAAAGAACCAAACTTCATGTACCATTGCCTGGGAGCTTGTTTTAGACCATACAAGCCCTTCTTCAATTTGCAAACATAATTCTCTTTTCCCTTGACTTCAAAGCCTTCCGGCTGCTCCATATAAATTTCTTTATCCAAGTCACCATGGAGAAAAGCAGTTTTAACATCCATCTGTTCAACCTCCAAGTACAGACTTGCAAGTAAGCCTAGAACCACACGGATGGATGACATCTTCACAAGTGAAGAGAATATCTCATCAAAATCAATTCCCTTTTTCTAGTTAAAGCCCTTCACAACTAATCTAGCCTTGTACCGTGGAACCGGGTTACCTTCTTCATGTTTCACCTTAAAAACCCACATGTTTTTCAAAGCTTTTCGATTTTTAGGTAACAAAACCAAATCAAAGGTATGATTATCATGTAGAGACTTCATTTTATCCTCCATAGCATCAAACCACATTTCTTTTTCTTCACTTTCCATGGCCTCATCAAGACTCTCTGGTTCTCCCCCATCAGTCAAGAGTACATACTCATGGGAGAATAACGAGATGAAGGTATTTTCTCTCTAGTAGATCTTCTGAGAGAACTCTCGGGAGCATCAATAATAGTTGGTTCCTCACCAACTACATTGTCTTGCACTGGAGCATCAACGGCATACTGGTCATTCTGAATATGATCACTATCTTCAATATCAACTTGAAGATTTTCATCATCTTGAAGATTTTCACCTGGTGGAATAGTCAAAGGAACTGGATCAACATCAACTAGGCTCTCACTGCTCTGAGAATTAACTTTCTCAGCTTTGTCAAGATCTTCAATTGTTTGGTCTTCAAAGAACACAACATCACGGTTTCTAACAAGTTTCTTCTTAACTGGATCAAAGAAACAATAGCCGAATTCATCTTGACCATAACCAACAAAGATACATTGCCTAGTTTTAACATCCAACTTTGACCTCTCATCCTTAGGAACATGCACAAAGGCTTTACACCCAAAAACTTTAAGATGATCATAAGAAACATTCTTACCAGACCAAACTCTGTCCAGGAACATCACCATTCAAAGCAACAATTGGGTGATAAAATTGATAACATAGGCAGTAGTATTAAGTGCTTCTGCCCAAAGGAATCTGGCAGCTTAGCATCTGAAAGCATACATCTAACCCTCTCAACAAGAGTTCTATTCATCCTCTCCGCCAAACCATTTTAGCTGAGGAGTCTTTGGAGGAGTTTTCTAATGCAGAATACCCTACTCTCTACAATATCTATCAAAAGGACCAATATACTCACCACCATTATTAGAACAAATGCATTTCAATTTCTTCCCTATCTGTCTCTCAACCAAGGCCTGAAAATTCTTGAACACATCAAGTACCTAATCCTTGGACTTCAAAGAGAATACCCAGAGTTTGCGAGAATGTTCATCAATAAAAGTCACAAAGTAAAGTGCACCACCATGAGACTTTACCTTAAAAGGACTACACAAATCAGAATGTACCAACTCTAGCAAATCAAGCTTTCTTGAAGGTGGATGACTCTGAAAAGAAACTATTTTTTGTTTATCGGCTAAGCAATGAACACACTTGTTCAACTTTGCTTGTTTCACTGCAAAAAGCAAATTCTTCTTAGCCAAATTGTCCATCCCCTTCTCGCTCATATGACTCAGTCTTCTATGCCACAACAATGATGAAGTATCATTCTCCACCACATTTACTGAGCCTTTGAGAATGTAGCCCTGAAAAACATACAAGTTAGACAACTTGTCACCACGGGCTACCACCATCGAACCTCTTGTAAACTTCCACTGGCCAGCACCAAAGGTATTAACATAACCCTCATCATCAAGGTATCCAACAAAAATCAAATTCAAGCGGAGTTCTGGAGCATGCTTGACATTATTAAGAACTAGTTTGGAACCATTATTACTTTCCAAACAAACAGTCCCAATGCCAAGAACTGCAACCTCATGATTATTACCCATTTTCAAAATTCCAAAATTACCTGGAGTATAAGAAGAAAATAATACCTTCCTGGGCGTGACATGAGAAGTAGCACCAGAATCCACAAACCAGCTAGACCCACCGCAAACAAGATTGACGACATTTTCATCACAAGAAACAAGAAGGTCATCGTTAGCAACAACAACAACACAATTTTCATTATCGCCTTCTTTCTTTTGTTGTTTCATATCTCTCTTGTACTTGAAACAATATTTTTTTATATGCCCATTCTTGTGACAATAGTCACATGTAACATTCTTGAATCTAGACTTTAACTTTCCTCTACTTTTATCTCAGTCATTCTAACCTCTAAACATGCTTCTCCCCCTGTCTTCTGTAACCAAAACATCGGAGTGTGAAGTAGAAGAAGATGAGCCTTGAGATCTTCTTCTCATCTCTTCATTCAAGACACCACTCTTAGCATATTCCATGTTCACAACACCACTGAGAGCATAATTAGTCAAAGAAACTCGAAGAGTTTCAAAATAGTCTGGCAGAGTATTAAGAAGCCATAGTCCTGCATTTCTTCATCGAATTTTACACCCATTCCGAACAACTGGTCAAGAACACCCTGAAAATCATTAATATGATCAGAAATAGAAGTGCCCTCTTTATACCTAATGTTCATCAATTGTTTCAAATGAAACAATTTATTGTTGCTAGTCTTCGAAACATATAGTGTTTTGAGCTTGTCCCACAAACTTCTGGCATGTGTCTCATTAACAATGTGATTTCTCACATTATCTTCAACCCATTGTCTAATATAGCCACAAACTTGTAAATGCTCAAATTTCCAATCCTCATCATTCATAGATTCGGGTTTATTAGAATCAAACACAGGTAGATGCATTTTCTTGACAAATAGAAGATCTTTCATTTTGCCTTTCCAAGTATGATAATTACTACCATTCAAACAAACCATCTTGTTCATATTTGACTACATCATTCAAATAGATAATCAACAACAACCCAATGCTCTGATACCACTTTGTTGGGAAAAGCAAACACAAAATAAATGTGCACGATAGGGCTATAGCGGAAGAAAACCCAAGACAACTTTTCCTTTTATTTGAACCAAGAGAAGGCAAAATAATGCAAGAATAAAATTGTTTGGGTAGCAAATAAATCAACCAAGCAAGAAAAATAAGTGAACACCTGAGACACCAAAGTTTAACGTGGAAAACCTCTTCGGTGTGAAGAGTAAAAACCACAATGCCAAAGCTCCACTAAAATCAACAAGAGTTACAAAAAGTGTTCTCCAAAATGGACACAAAAAAAGTGCCAAACAATGAGCAACACAACTACAGGATAGCATCAAAAACTAGAGAAATAAAAGAAGCAAAAAACACCAAACCTGCAGCTACTGTTTACAAGAAAAAATCTGGAGCTACAGGACTCCAAATCACCCCCTCTCAGTTTCCAATCAAAGGTTAAGTTGAAAAGAACAAGTTGTCCAAAAATCAGCTTAATCGGACAAGAAACGAAGCGAAAATCACGATTTGAAATTGGCTGCTAAGGCTTGTGCGAAAATCTGCACTTTCTCACTTTTCTCTGTATATGGCTGGTCTCAAACTCTTGTGATATATCAAAATAAGACCTAAAAGAAAGTCTTACATATGCACCATAATATTGGACTTATGGGCAAAAGTGGGCTAGTCATGTTGAACTTTTATTTATCCACATAGAAAGGGAAAAAGGCCCAAACCCAACAACACTTGCACATACATACATAAATATGATAGAGAATATTTGATTTTCCAAGGCACAAAAGGCTTCTTCAAATATTAGAATAGTCCATATAATTAAAGATGTTTCGTAAATTCCAAAACTATATTTAAGTATAATAAATGACAACACATAACATTTCACAGTTCAATAGAAATATATTTCTAGATATATGAACATAACTTTTCTTACTTGGGTCAAAATGTAAAAAAGATAGGATGGGCAGTTGATCAGATCCAATATGGATTGTACATGAATGACTCTTTTGAAGCGCATTGACACTGAGTGCTCATTTCTAATATCTAGTGTCGTTTTTTCTTTCACTGGCAACTAGAATGGGAGGGCAGTGATCAAGCTATAATATCTTCCGAGGGTTGAAGAAGAATAGGAAGTCCTTCAATTGGTGTGGGCATGGGATCATATTCGATTTTCTCATTTGGAATCAATAACTTCCATCTGAAATCCTTGACAACATTGTGGATAAAAACAAGAATCTCCAGTCGTGCAAACTCTTTCCCCAAGCACATCCTAGGCCCTCCTCCGAATGGAATATATGAAAATGGTGTTGGTCCTGCTCCTTCAAATCTTGATGCATCAAAGTTCTTAGCATCGGGAAACACTTTAGGATCCATGTGTGTTGCAGGGACATTCCAATATATCTGTCGCATCAAACCAAGCCTTCATTAGATGATTGTGTTTTACAACCAAAAATTGTAAAGGAACAATGGAGGGGCATAGGGACTGAATATAAAGCAGAATCGATAAAAATTGAGAGACCATAACTGCAGAAGTTGAATGCAAATGTAATAATTAATAGTTCTAATCTGGTTCTAATTTTTGTGATCTAGCTAGTTGTTATTTTTTTTGCATTTCTGTAAAGATTTTTTTTTTTTGTGTTTTATTAATAAAATTAATCCCTAGGAAGCTAGCTCAATGATATATTATCCAATAAAAAAAAACTTCAAAGAGTATACATAACAACCACCAAAAATATATCAAGTAAAACAAATATTGGAGTACCTTCCATCCTTTTGGAATGCTATAACCTTGGTAGTTAAAATCCTCTAGTACTTCTTTCCAACTTCCAATAATTGGTGATGTTAACCTGAGAACTTCAGACACTACATCCCATGTATATGTCATCTTTTGTATGTCAGCCCAATTCAAGTATTCCCTTCCTCCTTTTGATAATGCAACCTCCTTTTGTTCTGTTATCAGTATCAACCAAAAAATATTACCAACTGTTTTATTGTTAGTGAAGCCCTGACATTTCATATGTTTCATTTTATATGACGGTATTTGACTGACCTTGTAAAACGTTTTCATAAACATGAGGCAACTCCGCGAGATACTTCATCACTAATGTTGTAGTAACAGTGGTGGTATCATGGCCGGCAAAGATCATCATGAGGATGTTATCAGCTACCTCTAGTTCGGACATGAATTTACCATTCTCGTCCGGAAATAGAAGTAAATGTGACAAAAGATCTTGTGGAGGAGAATCTGATAATTTCTGTTCTATGGCCTCTCTTCTCTCCTTCACAATTAATACAAGTTCTTCACGGATAGTCTTTGTTGCTCTCTTTGCATAGTAAAATTTAGTTCCAGGAATGTTTAGGGCTATAGATATGACTCCTTTCAAGAAAATGTTGAATAGATTGAAGAGCTTTGAAATTCGATTTGAGTCTTCAAGGTTCATGAATAGGCGACATGCCAAATCAAATGTGTGTAACTTGACAGTTGGAAAAACTTTCACCTCCTTTTTGCCTTCATATGTACACACAGCAAAGTTCAAAAATTCACATATACTAATATTTACTAGCAAAGAGTGTTAGGATTTTGCCGTGATTTTCTTATCTTATTTGAAGTTTATTTATTTCCTTAAAGAAAAGTCAAAGTATTACCATAAATACTTAAACTTTTTCTGAAAGGAAAATATAATTTTCTTCCATATTTGGTTTATTCTTTCCTTAGAGGATAGTTTGGAGATCTATAAATTGAAGATCCGTATTCTCATAACAAAAAAAACAATATAATCCACAATGTAGTCGTTTAGTGAGTTTTGTTTATGGGGAGATTTAATCTCTCAAGAATTTTAATATTTTTTCTTTATATTAGTTTTCATATAATAATATTAGTTCTTAGTATAAATTTTTGTCATCTAATTTATCAATCATATTATTTGCAATTGTAAGCTTCCGCATGACGCCCTAATCACCCTTCATAACCCAACAAAGAGTTCAACATTAGGCCACTTCATAAATTTTATGCTTGAAATATCTCTACAAATCAAAGAAAATTAAAATATAGGATGTGCAAAACTATACTTAGTGAAGAATTGATAAATTAACTTTATAACATGAAGACATGAAGTTACAATATTTAGTCAACGTACACCTCAAAGCTACTTTGTAAATAAAAAGTTTCAAAATGTAATAATTTCCTATAATTCGCCACTTAGGTTCTTAACAACTTGTTTGGAGGGTTGTTATATATTGTTTCATAATATATCATATGACTTAAATATAGTGTTTTGATAAATATAGGGTGTATTTGGTATGAAAGTAAAATGTTTTCTAATTTTTTCTTATGCTTGGTTGACTTAAATATTTTGTAAAATGTTTTTCAAATTAACTTATATTTCTTTAATTTAAGGAAAATAACTTTCCTTTAAAAATTAAGAAAAATATTTTTCAAAACTTTACTTCATCCTTAAATTACAATATATTTTTTCTTATATTCTGTACCTGACCCTCCCCATTCAAAAAAATATTAAAACTTTTAAATTTTCTATTTCTTTTACCCCTACCCCAAATCAGCCCCCCAACTTCCCTCCA
>NW_006238941.1:2676416-2691152 GCF_000226075.1 Solanum tuberosum | reverse complement strand
CCCCCCCCCCCAAAAAAAAAAAAAAAAAAAAAAACCAAAAAAATAAATAAATTTCAAAACCATTTTTGAAAGAACTTTTACCTCTTAACCCCTACCCTCTCCCTCCACCCCGCAAAAACACTATTTCGGAAAAATCAATTTAAAAAACAAAGTAACTGTTTTTAAAAAAAAATTCAAATTATTATAAATTTATTTTTTACGCCATTCCTAACCTAGTCACCGGCCACCCCTGTCAATTTTTTTTCTAAAAAATAATTATATTTGAAAAAATATTTCAATTTTTTAAAGTATCATTTTTTACATCATCTCTATCCCAGCCACACCCTCATCACCCCCCCCCCAACAACATCCCGTCAATTATTTTTTTTAAAAATATGTTTTTAAAAAATATTTCAGGGTCGAAAGTTTGGGTTAGGTCCTGGGTTAGATTTTGAAACGATCGTCGGGGTCGTGTCCTAGTTAGGGTGTCAGGGTTGGGTCCTAAATTGATTATCGGGTTAGAAATTTTTTTCCTAAAGAATATTTTCTAATCTCAAACCAAAATAAAAAAATATATTCTGAAAAATGTTTTTCATTCACCAACCAAACATTAAAAAATATTTTTTAGAAAATATTTTCTACTCACCAACCAAAATGAAAAAATAAATTAAAAATCAGCTTATTTTCTAAGAAAACATTTTTCAGGAAAACACTTTGCATGAAAAACATTTTCCTTCTTCGTGCCAAACACACCCATAATGTTTAGACATGTTGTATTATTTTCCCTAATCTAGAGAATGAAACTAAAGAAAAGGAGGATACATAGTAGAGTTATTATTTTTATTCAATTAATAAAATAAAGGGTAAAAGTTTGATTGGTCACTAAGAACATTTATTAATTTTGGCCTATTTAAATTTGGCCCATGCCCCAAGTGTGCACATTTCACCTATTCATTCAATAATATAAAAAGTACATATCACCCAATATATCTAATTATTTCCTATGTAATATTTTCATAATATAAATTTTTAATTTTTAATTTTAGTGTATAATTTTTGTTACAAAAACTTAATTTTTGTATATATATTATTCTTTTTTTTTATAAAATATAAGTTAATTTTGGTGTATAAAAAATGTTACATGATATATTAACTTCATATATTATATTGCACAACATGATGGTCGAGAATGAGCGTGAACTTTTTGCACCAATTCAAAATTTATGGGATGATCCAACTTCAATGGTAGAAATACCTAGATGAAAATTATCGATTTGAAGTTGGTCTTCACTAAAATGATGTTGACACAATTTTAATGTAAAATTTGATGTTATGAATTGAAGATAACTTTACTAATAGCACGGTTTAAAAAATAATAAAAATCATCTATTGTAATAAAAGCTTTTAGAAACATTTCGAATGATTAATGAAGAAAAAATATTTTAAGTGAATAAAATAAATTTGATAGGTCACTAAAAACATTTACTGTGCAACTTTAATTTGACTTTGACTTTGTCAAAACTAAGATTCGGGAAAGATTTACGGGGGCTTGCTGACAGGCTCTACGAGTAGACCGCGGCACGAACGACAATTTATAACGGTGTCACATTGTGACAGAAAACTACTATTCTCCTCATGTGATGTCGGCAGATATTTAAGAAAAATAAAATTTTAAACTTTGTAATTAAAGGGGAAAAGGGTTTAAAAATACGTTAATTTTGATTGAAAATGTTATTACGATATCAAATTTTATGAAGGATTTTTTATTCCTCTGTACTATTTAATAATGTATTTTAAAAGTATATATGTGTCACATGGACACATTATTATTTATAATGTGCAATATTTATGATGTCCACGGGAACACATATATACCTTTAAAATATACTATTAAATAGTGCAGGGGTAAAACATCATTCATAAGTTTGATATCGTAACAATAATTTCGATCAAAATTAAAATATTTTTCAAATTTTTTTTTCTAATTAAAATAATTTTTAAATATTTATGTGGCCATAAATTATTTTTGAGAATAGAATATTAATTTTAAAATTAACTTGTTTTCATAGAAATAAATAAAATTGAATAAAATAGAAATTTTAAAATTGATAAAAAGTTTTTTTTCATTTGAATGAAATTGGAATATAATCAAATTTCATTACGGATATTAAAAAAAACTTAATTTTCCATTGGAAAATACATACCTTGCCAGTAATTCTTAAGATGGTGGTGAGTAGTCAACTCCATGGTCTTAATATAGAGCTTTGAGAAAGCATCTGGACTAACAAAATAATACAACATCTTCCTCAAATGTTTAGCTTCATCCCCATGACTATTAGTCAAACTCTTCCCAAGCAGCTGTTTCACAGAAGTTGGCCACCAAGCTGTGACCAATTTATTATGGTTTCCAAACAAAAACTTGTTTGCTGCAGGACCACACAATACCACCATTTTTGCACCCATTATTGATGTCTTGAAAACTTCAGATTCATACTTATCCATTCTGTCCTGAACAAATTTCTCCGACTTTCCCTCCCGGTTTAATCGGAGAAACTCCAGAGTTTCTCCGATTAATGGCCATCCGTAGCGGCCGGGAGGAAGATTTGATGACGACTTTCTTCTTTTTTTGAGGAGATGATTGAAAAAGAATACGAAAGATACAAAAAGGATTAGGTACACTGTTAATGTCATCGCTTTTTCCCTTTCAATAATTTTAGCATTGACACACCCTTATAAATAGATAGAGATATTTAATTTTTGGCATATAATTAAGTGTAAAAATAGAAATCGTCATAGCGTGTGCTTAGCAGTCTAGGGGTGTGCATTCGATTTTTCGGTTTGGTTTTGCACTATTTGGTTTGAATTTTTCGGTTTTTGATTTTGTAAAAGTGTAACCCAATTCGATCCAAAATAAATTTGGTTTGGCTTAGTTTCCTCTATTCGATTAGGCTTTTTTCGGTTTGGTTATTTGGTTATGTTAATAATTAATAACATAACCAAAGTAATAATATTAAATCTCTTAAATATACTTTCTAATATAAATCATAAGTAAAACTTAAAACACAATACTTATAAGTATACTTATTATAGATGTTCTAACATAAAATATAAATGTAATCATCATGAAAGACAATAACAAAAAAGGACAAAAGTGGTTAACTCCAACTTAATTCTAAACCTAAGCATTATATATATATAAATTCAGTTTTTTCGGTTTTTTGGTTTTTATTTTTTAAAATCCGAAACCAAACCAGAAAACCAAACAAAGTAATTTATTAATCCGAAAAATTAAAAAACCAATCCAAATAAAAATTCGGTTTGATTTGATTTGGTTATTCGGTTTAATCCGAATAGTGCACACCCCTACTTAGCATGACGGAAAAAAAATAATATGCTCATCTTATCAGTGGTCGACTCACGCTTTTTCATAAAAGGCAACACATATATAGAAATAAACACATTAACTAATCGAAAAAATTTCAACATTTTATATATATATATATATATATATATATATATTTTCTCATTTTTTTCTGTCAAATAAGAGATCCTTGTCCCCAAGCTGGCTCCTCCCTGACTTCTTAAGTATATGTTAGTCAAAGGTTTGGGAAATATTATTTACACTTCTGATGTTTGTAATTGTATAAATTCGTTATTTCAAATTTATACAAAAATAACTGAATTATACAAATGTACCTATGCATTATACAAACATGCGAATTATACAAACAAGACAACTTAAACTATTGTATTTACAAAATATAGCTACAAAGCATAATTAAGTTTATTATAGTGGATATTTGCGAAATTTCCCCAAAAATAATGCATATGCCTTAGGCCCCCAATTTTTTACCAAAAATAAATTACATGTTAAATTTTTTTTATAGAAAAAATTAATTATTTATAATTAAAAATATATATATATTATGATATGTATTATATTATTTTTGTTAACTCATTATAATTTATTAACTTATTACTTATAGAATTATGTTAACAATTCATATAATGATTGTCTTAGTAAAAAGATGTTTTTCATCGTAAAATTGATAAAAAATCTTACCTTTAATATAATTGGAAGAATTTTTTCAAAGAAATTAGTTATAATAAAAATTAAGTAATAATTTGCATCTTAAAAGTGTAAGAACAATAAATTTTAAATTCACATGAAATTTATTTAGATTTTTAGGCCTCTAACAAAAATTTTCGCTTTAGGCCTCTGTTTATGTGAAGCCGTCCCTGACCTTGTCCCCACACCCCACTCTTGACCCCACCAATTCCTATGTAACGACTTGTTCCCGTCGTTATAGAGAAGCCAATGGGGAAATAATTTGGGCCAAAAAACTTTTGAGTAGTAACTTGAAAAATTGTAGTCTAGTCCAGATTTGGACAAAATCTGAGTCAGGTGAAGTCTAGGGAAATCTGGTAATGAATGGGGGAATCTATTTATGAACTTGATCACGTGACTAGATAGCTAACACGTTAAAGAATCCGTACAACTTTACGGAATTGAATTCGGGCGAGTAAAACTCCCGAAACTGATCTTAGCGTGAAAGGGTAGTTTTTGAACGTCATGGGTCGAAGGTGTGTTGTGAAATGGGGGCTTGGAACTCAAATTACGAGGTTCTGTCTCCGTGTAAGCCGCTATGGCAGAATTATTGCCGTTGTGGCGGGATGGGGTCCGTCGTAGTGGCTTAGTCGCGAATTAAGTCGGGGAAAAGTCCCAATTTCGTTATTTTTCTGCAAATTTTGTTCTTAAGAGTTAGGAGACGACCCAGTACGAGTTCTTGACTTTCCACGACTTTTGGTGCTAAAGGTAAGGATTTTACTCCCCTAATCCGTTTTTCGATTCGTATAACTTAGATTCTTGGTTAATTATTATTGTGGGAGGGTTTTGGCTTGAAATTGATGGTGGAAAATGCCCTAGCTGCACATTAGGATCATGGGTTTGGTCTTGGGTAATTGAGTTGTTATAATCCGGGTAATTTGACCTTAAATTATTGATCCTTGCGCTATATTAATTATTTTTAGACCACGAACAAGCAGAAAGAATCTGGAAAGGGAAGATTCAAGTGACTTATGGGGATTCAAGCTTGGTTTCAAGGTAGGTGATGGTTTGATTTCATGTTTGTGTGATGTATGTTAGTAATTGCTTCATTGTAATGCATGTATGTATGCGAATGAAACACTATTGGTCAAACCAAATGAATTGTGTATGAATGAACAAATGTCTGCCATGATTCAACACTTGATTGTATGATTGCGAGTATGTACATTATAAGTGTGAATGTGATTGTGGTTATGTTGAATGAAGTGGGTGTCATGTTTCGACTCACTAACTAAGATCGAGTGTCACGTTCTGACACATATATTGGAGCGGGTGTCACGTTCCAACACATTAATTGGGATTAGGTGTCACATTTCGACACACTAACAGTTTGGGTATAGGTTGCATGAGAGGACCATTGAATTGTCATATGTGCTTGTTATTGAGAATGTGGAATTGTACATTTCTCCTGAAATGATAACCAATTCTTAAATATATTCTGTACATGTCATGATTACTATGTTGTGACTTCTTATATATGTTTCGCTTACTGGAATAACCGTGTGATCCTACCAGTACACTGTGGTTGTGTACTGATACTGCACTTGCTCGTTCTTTGTTATGCAGGAAATCTTCAGGCAGCTATTGATAGACCTCAGCTAGGAGATTAGTGATCGAGACCGGATTTCAAGGGTGAGCCAGTTCTTTCAGGCTGCCATGGAGTCCTTCCTATTGTTTAGTCCATTTCTTTTGGACTTAGACTATTTAGATGGTTCTTATGTTTTTTTGGGGTTGTACCCATTTTTCTTAGACTTGTTGCATTTTAGATGTTTTGGTACAATGACTTTCAGGTTATAGGGGTTAAACTTTCGCATTAGTTTGGTTAGTTAATTATTCAAACCTTTAGGGCTCGTTTGGTGTGAGGGATTAGAAATAATAGTGATGGGATAAGGAAATAATGATGGGATAAAAAAAAATCATGTTGTTTGGTTGGCAAGTCCGGGATAACTTATCCCGGGATTAATAATTAGTACCGAGATAAGTTATCCCTCCCCATGGGTGGTATAGTAATCCCGGGATAACTTATCCCGAGATAAAATAGGTAAATGACAAATATGTCCCTTTAAATCCTTTTTATACATCATTTTTTACAATTATACATATTTTTCTATTAAAAAATTATACTATATAAATATAATTTTTATTTATGAATTTATTTGACTAATTCTTATGTTTATTTTATTTTGATTTCTCATAAATTTTCTTCTCTTTAATAAACTTAAGAGGGAAGTTCTATTTTTAAGCTAAATAAGAAAAAAGTTATATTTTTAAATACACATGGTACTTATCATGGGAATACATAAACAAAAATATTTAAGTTAAATAAAATAAAAGTTTTATTTTAAAAAATGAATAACTAAAGCTCACTAAGAAATATTTAAAAAGTTTAAATAAAGTGAAGGGTAATTTTGTAAACAAACAACTTGTTCTTAAAATTTATCAATATATATTATTGTGAATATAACAAACCAAACACTAAATAAGAAATAATCCCACGACAACTTATCCCATCATAACTAATCCCAACATAACTTATCCCAACATAACTCATATTCAAACCAAACGACCCCTTAGAGTTTATGAGAACTCTATATAATCTCTGGATTTAAACCTGCTTCCCTATCTTTAAATGTCTATTTTGTTCGTTAACTTGGCTAGAGGGGTTGCAGTAATGATTCTCCCATCGGAGGGTTAGTGTGGGTGTCAATCACGATGGTTTGGGTCGTGACAAAGTTTGTATCAGAGCCCTAGGTTTGTTGATCTCATTATACCAAAACGAGTCTAGTAGAGTCTTGCAGAACGGTACTGAGACTTCTGTACTTTTCTTCGAGAGGTTACAGGACTTTAGTAAATCTTTTTTTTTTACTATTTTCGTGCTATGAATTGATTCCAATTGATATACGGTGATCCAAATTAGTATCTAATCTTCTTCCTTCTTCTGTTCGCAGATGGTTAACACTCGTTTCAACGACGTCAGGTCTGTAGCTCTCGTAAATGAGCCCGTTGAGCAATCCGCAACAAGAGGCTACGGTAGAGGCATGAATAGATGAAGAGCAAGGGGTAGAGACGAGTGATGTAATTTTCACAAGAAGAATCACAATAAACAGCGGAAAACAAGAAGGATAGAAGAAGAGACATAAGAAGAGGAACAATTGGCAACTAAAGGATGTATTAAATCCTAAAATCTCCAATTACAATCCCTAAAACAAGCACCTAGTCAAGATAAATAGATAGACACACAAAGAGGAAACAAAAAGCAATCAAAGGGTATATTCAACCCAATGACCTCGATCCGTTAATCCTACAATAGCACCTACCTTTTACGAAGACCTCATGGGAATCGGTATCCCAAGCAACCCTCGTTTCTAAACATTGTTCAACAAAAGCTTACCAAGCTTTCAACACTCACACAAGGAGTTAAATTTATCATTCATCAATATTCAAAATAGTCTAACCTTAAAATGAACCCCTAAAGGCCTATTTATAGTTTTAGGCATTATTACATAGTTGAGCCCAAAAGTGACCCAAAATGGGCGAGCCAAGTCGGGCTCGCATAATGGCTCGGCGATGCGCCCAATAGGTTCGGCGAGGAACTCTGCTCCTTGCCTTGGCTGGGAAGCTACTGGAACTTTGGGCGGTCTAGGAACCATCGCCCAATCCACTTGGCGATGCGCCAATGGTCTTCAGCTCGCCTAGTGAGCAAATTTTCCCTTTGTAGCTCCTTGGGCAGTTGGTGATCTTGGGAACCCTCGCCAAAAGGGTTTTGGCGAGTCGCTGAAGTGTTCTCCAACTCACCGAATGGAGCACATTCTTCACTTGCTCCTCCTCGCTTCGTTAGGCCTCCCACGCTCCAAGCTATCATCCAAGCATTGTGTTGCCTAATTGGGAGCTCCTTCAAGGCATTGAACTCCCTCCTTGGCATCCATACATGCCAAACAGCCTCCATCTTTGTGAACACTCCATCAAAGCATTGAAGTTCATGAATGGATAGCCTTGATGTAATCCATTTTACATCATTCTCCCCTTCTCGAAAAGGATTCTTCCTCGAATCCATTCCTTGCAAAATCATAGGGGAAGCAAACAAGAACAAGATCCTCATGGCATGAGGGTTAGCGTTAGCAATAACAATTTCATCAACATGCCAAGGAAGCACAAACTTAACATATAACCAAGCATCACAAATATCAACCAAGGGTTTGTAACCCATCAAAACAGTAGATACTTGGCTAAGTAAGAAACATTGACAAAGGGGTAGAGTGTAGGAACCAATACATTTAAAAAACCTCATATGTAATCCCTCATTGGTTCCACATTCAAACAAGCACAAGACCTCCCTTATGTCAAGTAGCACATAAACATCCTCAAAACTAAGTGCAAAGGCATAAACAAAGTTAACCCAAATTAAGATTCCATCCAATGCACTAGCTAACTTCAAGAATATAGTTATTCCCAATTCATGTGCGTAGTCAAATATAATAGTATTCCCCACACAACTCGGCAAACAAACCTCATTCAAGCACATAGGATCAAGTAATAACACCAAGTAAAAATCACATGAAAGAAAAAAGGGTGTTACTACCATACCTATCACAATTTAGACCAACACCGAGGTCAAATGGGAAGGAAAAATATAGCATCGAGTCAAGGACACTCTCATTTGCCCCATTGATTCCACTATTAACATAAAATCCACACAAACATGAGTGTCATCATATGCAAATAGATAATAGAGAAAGGTGTCATGCTCACTAAGGACATCTAAGTGTTCTCATATGTAAGATCACAACTAGGTTCAAGGATCCTAGCACACATCACTTTACAAGAAGGAACACACAAAGACTTCATGGAAAATTTAAAATAAACTTCACCTTCTCTCAACAAAGAGCTCCTACCCCCATAAAATGTACGATTGACAAGATCATACTCAAAGCATGAGTAAAGAAAAGGGCTTAGGAAACTACCCTTCCCCATACACAATATAGGTTCCTCAATCGGATTGTAAACCCTCAAGAAGAATCAATTCGGTCATCAATAGGATCAACTAGTGTATCCACATTCTCAACAAGCACATTATCAACACATGGTAAAGAATCAATAGGCTCACATAAAGACAAGCTAACATTCACACTTTGTTCATTTGCAATGGTAAAAGTGTTAAGATTAGCTATTGTACCTTGATGCCCGCAAGAAAGATCTTTTTTACCTTGGATGTTAGAACATTCCATTAGTGCATCCATCACACCTTCGACTATAGGCTCTTTGGCTGGAACTTGTGTTCCTCCATTCATTACGCTTGTACCTACATAAGAATCCTTACCAAGTGAAGGATGAACAGAAATGTTAGATTGAGATTGTTGTAACCCTCTCACTTCACTCCTCTCAACCTCTCATTTTTCCACTCTAAGGTTAACACCTTTGCTTTCCCTTACTCCTCTCAATCTTTTGTCTCTCACTTTTCACCTTAGGAGGAGGAAATAGATGTGTTCTCCAATGATCCACAACACACTTGTACCTGTTTTGCTCGTTTGGGACCCTATGTTCAGTAAGCCAATTGGCTCCCAAACTTAAGTGACAAGAAGCCATAGGCATTATATCACACCAAACCTCCTCATAGTATTTACCGTGTGTGAAAGAGACTTTTATCCCTTCGGTAACCTTACATCCCTCCAAGGTGTATGGATAAGTCCTGTGTAGTCGAGGTAACCCCAAGTAGGATACCACCTCTGGAGTGATGTAGTTTAGATTGTACCCATCATCGAGGACAAGGTCAAGTCCCAAAGCCCCACAAATTCCAACCTTTGTCCTAAGAACTAGTCTTATTGGATCGACATTGAAAAGCTTGATGTACCCTTTTGGCACATACTTGAACCTCATCAGCCTCTTCAATTCTTCCCATGTCAATGGGTGGGTATTTCCTTGAAGTGTGCATAGCCTTTCCTCTTGAGTCCACCAACCCAATGCAAGACCCTTCAAATGAGAGAGGGCATACAAGGGTCGCTCTGGACCTCTCAAATCATGGCGTTGGAAAATCTACTCACATTGCCACTCCCAATCAAGATATGCTTCTGGATCACGTCTTTCTTCAAAGATAGGAAATCAATCCTTTTGGTACCGAGACCCTTGACACATTCCATATCATAGTCACATGGGTCTGAGGCAATTGAGGACATACTACCTTATAACTCCTTTGTACCTATAAAATGACAACTCACAAAAACAACAAACAACGTTAGCGTTAGTAAAATGAACTCACAATCGCTCGTGTTTACACATCTTTGATTACCTCTCAAATTGGCGCGACTAATGTTGAAGATTTCTTATACTCAGTTGATCACAAAGTCTCGATTCTACTCTTGGTCAAAATATATTTTTATTTCAAGAAGAACAGACGACTCAATTAAAGCAAACGGACTTGAGTCAAGAATTAACTACGAAGTAAAACGAAAAAGCATAAAAAGAAAAGCACTAACAAAGAAGTGAATTCAAGAACCAATAGTCAACAAGTAGAGTAATTACGAGTTGAAAATCAGTTAAGGATTCTTGACAATGAACGAGAATCAGAAGAAAGAAACTAGAAATTAGAACTTGAGAATAAAGGGTCATAACATGAGCTTCCGATCGCCAAATACACTGTTTTCTTCGCCTAACGTGAAGTTCAGCTCGCCAACTTGAAGATTGACTCGCCGAACGGACAAGGAAACTCGGCGATCTGGGTGGAAGTTCGGTGATGCGCCGAATGGATTCGGCGACCAGGGCTTAGCTCGCCGAAATTTCCAGTATCTTCACCAAAGGGAGGTCCAACTCGGGGACCTAGCTGCCCAAAGGGCGAGGCGCCAAGTGGAATGGGCGATCCAAGTCGGGATTTGCCAAAATTCCTCAAGCTGCAATTGCAAGGCTCCGAAAATTTAACCTTGGTGGTCCCCCCTTCTTCCTTGGCCCTTTGTATTTACCCTTTTTTGGTAAATTCTCTTTTTACAAACACTTTAACACTTTATCTTTCTTCCTTTTTGGAATCAAACACTTTCTTTTTCAAATATTTCCTTCTTGAAGATTTGAATGTTGTTCAAGAACTTCAAGAACACTATGAAGACCCAAAATAAAACCCCGAAGATTTTTAGCTCAGAATTTCATGAAACTTTAGGTGAATGCTCTCCTTGATATAGGGAACAAACCCCAATACTTTTTAGCACTCAATTCCTTGCCAAAACTTTTAGATTTCAAAACCCACTTCGTCTTCTTCAAAGCTTTTTCAACCAACAAAGGTGGAAACTTCAATAGTGAACCAAACCCTTTCAAATCTCAGCCCTAGACTTGAAATGGGTTAGAGAACACTAATCTAACCATGGAAACTCCAAAGAAGACTCAAATCAACACCCGTTTCAGAATTTCTTCAAAAATAAGTTGAACACTTTTTTTTGTTTTCGTAACAAACCCCAAGACTAGAATCGTAGGAACGTATCTAGACTCAACTCTGATACCAAATGATATAATTCTCACAAGAAGAATCACAATAAACAGCGAAAAACAAGAAAGATAGAAGAAGAGATACAAGAAAAGGAACAATTGGCAAATAAAGGATGTATTAAATCCTAAAACCTCCAATTACAATCCCTAAACAAGTACCTAATCAAGATAAATATATAGACACACAAAGAGGAAACAAAAAGCAATCAAAGGGTATATTAAACCCAATGACCTCGATCCATTAATCCTACAATAGCACCTACCTCTTACGAAGACCTCAAGGGAATCGGTATCCCAAGCAACTCTCATTTCTAAACAATGTTCAACAAAAGATTACCAAGATAGGATTTAAATTTATCATTCATCAATATTCAATGTAGTCTAACCTTAAAATGAACCCCTAAAGGCCTATTTATAGTTTTATGCATTATTACATAAATGGTCTCAAAAGTGACCCGAAATGGGCCAATGGAAGAGACAAGTCGGGCTCGCCTAATGGCTCGGCGATGCACCCAATAGGTTCGGCGAGGAACTCTGCTCCTTGCCTTGGATGGGAAGCTACTGGAACTTTGGGCGGTCTGGGAACCATCGCCTAATCCACTTGGCGATGCACCAATGGTCTTCAGCTCACCTAGTGAGCATATTTCCCCTTTGTAGCTCCTTGGGCAGTTGGCGATCTTGGGAACCCTCGCCAAAGGGTTTTGGCGAGTCGTCGAAGTGTTCTCCAGCTCGTCGAATGGAGCACATTCTTCACTTGCTCCTCCTCGCTTCATTAGGCCTCCCACGCTCCAAGCTATCATCCAAGCATGGTGTTGCCCAACTGACAGCTCCTTCAAGGCATTGAACTCTCTCCTTGGCATCCATACATACCAAACAGCCTCCATCCTTGTGAACACTCTATCAAAGCATTGAAGTTTATGAATGGATAGCCTTGACGTAATCTATTTTACATCACCGAGGAAGGGTAGCACCCGCTAGGGTGGAACTCCGGTTGAGAATGCTCTCAGAAATGAGGTTCCTCCTGCGCATCCCGTAGTGGTAGAGGATTATGTGGAGGTTGAGAATGAGGAGTAGGTATAGGCTGAGACTACAAGTATTCCTCCCTTAGAACCAATGTTAGCTCAATGAATTTTGACTTTTCTGAAAGGATTGGTTGGTCCTGGAGTTCTTCCCACAGTTCAAGCAACTCAAACTCCCGCCAACCCCCTTTTGCTGTTATGATTCACAAAGTGGGTGGAACAGTAGGCACTGATGCCTTTTTCCGTCCCCTATTGGGTCATGTTATGATTGGTAATGAGCATGAAATCTTGACTAAGTTGCTGAAGCTAAAGCCGCCAGTGTTCCAGGGTTCTTAGAGTGAGGACGCCTATGAGTTTATTTTGGATTGTTATGAGAGGCAGCACAAGTTAGGTATTGTACACCAACATGGGGTAGAGTTCATGACCTTCCAGCTTCAGGGTGAGGGTAAGTAGTGGTGGAGGGCCTATGTGGAATGCATATCGTCAGTTTTACCCGCACTAACTTGGACACAGTTTCATGCTCTATTTCTGGAAAAATATGTACCCCGTACTTTGAGGGATCGTAAGAAGGATGAGTTCATGGCTTTGGAGCAGGGTGGTATGTCTGTAGCTGCTTATGAGGCTAAGTTCCATGCCTTGTCTAGATATTCTACACAATTGGTAACTACATACGAGGAAAAGATTCATTTATTTATGAAAGGATTGAACCCCGAACATTAGGTATTGTCTGTTTACATGACTTCTGGAGGAAAAAGCTTTAATGAGGTGACCGACTTTGTGAAGAAAGTAGAGGGAGTTAGACATGATGGGCACACTAAGGCTTTGGCTAAGAAAGCCAAGAGCACATGTAACTTTCAGGGTTCTTACTTCAGAGGTTCAGGTAGGTCGACGCTAGCAGGTCAGCCGATTCAGTCCGCCATGCCCTCTTCTACAAGTAGTTACCCGGTAACTCCACAACATAATTTTATTCAGGATAGCCAGGGAGTCGCGTCTTCGGCTAGCGGCAGATCGTCTTTTGATCGTACATGCTATAATTATGGGGAACCTGGACACATGAGGAGAGATTATCCCCAACCACGCATGTTGGACCCCGCGCAGCAACAGACTAGAGCAATGGTACCCGCGAGCAATAATAATAATGGTAGAGGACGTTCACAAGGTGGGTGGGGAGGAAATTAGCGAGGTCGTAGAGGTCGGGGTAATGGTAATGCAGGCAGGGGAGTAGCTCAACCAGGAAAGGAGGTTTCCCGTCAAGATGGAATGGCTTAGTTTTATGCCTTTCATGGAAAAACCGAGGCAGAGACATCTGATGCACTGATCACATGCACTATTCTTGTCTGTGACCGGATGGCTAATGTGATGTTTGATCCGGGTTCTACTTTTTTATACGTGTCAGTTCAGTTTTCCTTGGGATTTGATGCGGTTTGTGATGTACTTGATGCCCCCATCCATGTTTCTAGCCCAGTTGGAGAGTCTGTCATAGTCACCCATGTTTATCGTGCTTGCTCTGTTATGTTTATGGGTTTCCAAACTTGGGCTGATTTTGTTATTTTGGATATGATTGACTTTGATATAATCTTAGGCATGACTTGGTTGTCCCCATATTATGATGTGTTAAATTGTAACACTAAGTCTGTGACTCTAGAGATTTCGGGTTGGAAAAAGTTAGAGTGGGAGGGGGTGTACAAGCCTAAGCTAGCTAAGGTCATATCTTCCATTCGAGCTAGGAAATTGGTGGGGAAGGGGTGTTTAGCATATTTATCTCATATTCGGGATGTTAAGGTAGAGCCTCCCTCTATTGAGTTTATTCCTGTGGTGTCGGAATTTAGAGAAGTGGTTCCTACTGATTTTCCTAGTATGCCTCTGGATAGAGATATAGATTTCTACATTGATTTGGAAACTGGTACCCGTCCCATCTCCATTCCTCTTTATCGCATGGCTCCGGCGGAGTTAAGAGAGCTTAAGTCCCAAATTCAGGAACTTCTTGATAAAGGCTTCATTCATACTATTGCTTCCTCGTGGGGTGCCCTTGTCTTGTTTGTTAAAAAAAATGATGGTAGTATGAAGATGTGCATAGACTACCGACAGTTGAATAGGGTCACCATTCGAAATAAGTATCTATTACCTCAAATATATGATATTTTTGACCAGTTGCAAGGTGCATCA
>NW_006238941.1:2669375-2676185 GCF_000226075.1 Solanum tuberosum | reverse complement strand
TGACTTTGATATAATCTTAGGCATGACTTGGTTGTCCCCATATTATGATGTGTTAAATTGTAACACTAAGTCTGTGACTCTAGAGATTTCGGGTTGGAAAAAGTTAGAGTGGGAGGGGGTGTACAAGCCTAAGCTAGCTAAGGTCATATCTTCCATTCGAGCTAGGAAATTGGTGGGGAAGGGGTGTTTAGCATATTTATCTCATATTCGGGATGTTAAGGTAGAGCCTCCCTCTATTGAGTTTATTCCTGTGGTGTCGGAATTTAGAGAAGTGGTTCCTACTGATTTTCCTAGTATGCCTCTGGATAGAGATATAGATTTCTACATTGATTTGGAAACTGGTACCCGTCCCATCTCCATTCCTCTTTATCGCATGGCTCCGGCGGAGTTAAGAGAGCTTAAGTCCCAAATTCAGGAACTTCTTGATAAAGGCTTCATTCATACTATTGCTTCCTCGTGGGGTGCCCTTGTCTTGTTTGTTAAAAAAAATGATGGTAGTATGAAGATGTGCATAGACTACCGACAGTTGAATAGGGTCACCATTCGAAATAAGTATCTATTACCTCAAATATATGATATTTTTGACCAGTTGCAAGGTGCATCAATTTTCTCTAAGATTGATCTAAGGTCTGGTTACCATCAGTTAAAGATTAGACCCGAGGATGTACCAAAGACGGCGTTCAGGACCCGCTATGGGCACTATGAGTTTCTAGTGATGTTGTTTGGGTTGAAAAATACGCCTGCAACTTTTATGAGTTTGATGAATGGTGTGTTCAAACCATTCCTGGATTCTTTGTTATTGTTTTCATTGATGACATTTTGGTTTATTCAATGAGTAAGGAAGAGCATGCCGACCATCTTCGTATTGTTCTGGGTGTTTTTGGGTGACAAAAGTTGTATGCTAAATTCTCTAAGTGTGATGAAAGGTGTGTTCAAACCATTCCTGGATTCATTTGTTATTGTTTTCATTGATGACATTTTTGTTTATTTAAAGAGTAAGGAAGCGCATTCCGACCATCTTCGTATTGTTCTGGGTGTTCTTGGGAGACAAAAGTTGTATGCTAAATTCTCTAAGTGTGAGTTCTGGTTGACTTCAGTTGCCTTTTTGGGGCATGTAGTTTCAAGGGAAGGGGTAATGGTAGATCCCCAACAGATTGAAGCGGTTAAAAATTGGGTCTGGCCTAGCTTTGTGACTGAAGTTAGAAGTTTTGTGGGGATCACTAGCTATTATCGTAGGTTCGTGAAGAATTTTACTTCTATTACCACACATTTGACAAGGTTGACCAAAAAAGAGGTACCTTTTGAGTGGGCTGACAAGTGTGAAGAGAGCTTTCAAAAGCTCAAGACTATTCTGACCACAACACCTATTCTAGTACTATCGGTGGAAGGTAAAGATTTCATTGTTTATTGTGATGCTTCACATTCGGGTGTGGGTGTTGTGTTGATGCATGATAAAAATGTCATAGCTTATGCATTGCGACAGTTGAAGGTGCATGCGAGGAACTACCCGACACATGATTTTGAGTTGGTAGCGGTAGTGTTTGCCCTTAAGATCTGGCGGCATTATCTTTATGCTATCAAGTGTGAGGTATTTACTTACCATCATACCCTACAACATGTATTCACTCAAAAAGACCTAAATTTGAGACAATGAAGGTGGATGGAGTTACTCAAGGATTATGATGTGACCATCCAGTATCATCCAGGTAAGGCTAACGTGGTGGCAGACACATTAAGCCGAAAGGCGGTAAGTATGGGTAGTCTAGGTTTTTTGGGTGTGTCCAAGCGACCTTTGGCCAAGGAGATTCGAACCTTGGAGTCTAACTTCATGCAGTTGGGCATCTCAGAAAATGATGGGGTGCTAGCTAGCATTGAGGTGAGGGCCACATTAAGTAAGGAGATCAAGGCCAACCAGTTTTAGGATGACAGTTTGAATGAGATGAGAAAGAAGATAGTGTCTGGTAAGGCACAATATACAACTCTTGATGCGGGGTGTGTGCTTAGTTTTAAAGGAAGAATTTCTGTTCCTCGAGTAAATGACTTGATTCAGAAATTGTTGACAGAATCTCATGGTTCGCCGTATTCCATTCACCCGGGTGTGACCAAGATGTACCGAGGCTTGAAACAACTTTATTGGTGGCCTGGCATGAAGAAAGACATAGTTGAGTATGTGGCTAAGTGCCAAAACTACTAAAAGGTAAAGTATGAGCATCAAAGACCTGCAAGTTTTCTTTAGAGAAAGCCAATTCATGAATGGAAGTGGAAAATGATAGCTATGGATTTTTTGTGGTTGGTCTCCCCAAGACATTGGGAAAGCTTGATTCTATTTGGGTATCGGTTGACAGATTGATTAAGTCAACCCATTTTATTCTAGGAATAGACTATAATGATCAGCAGTTGGCTAAGGTTTATGTGAAAGAGATAGTGAGGCTGCACGGGGTGCCCCTTTCTATCATCTCAGACCGTAGTATGCAGTTCACATCCAAGTTTTGGAGAAAATGACATGATGAATTGGGCACTCAACTCACAGTTAGCACAACCTTTCATCCGCAAATGGATGGGCAGTCAGAGAGGACTATTCAAGTGTTAGAGGACATGTTGAGGGCATGTGTGATTGACTTTGGGGGACATTGGGATAAGTTCCTACTATTGTGCCAGTTCGCCTATAAGAACAATTACCACTCCAGTATTGACATGACACCATTCGAGGCTGATTAATGTTTCAAGCACACCTCATCCAATTCTAGGTACAGACGATAGTTAAGCAGTATAAAACCCAACGAAGAGTTAGGGTCGAACCCACAGGGAGTGGTACATGTTCAAATTCGATCAGGAAGTACAAATGTGGTCTAATTAGCTGTAGGAATAGAAATTATCAAAAAAGACATATAAACAAGTTAAAATGGGGTGACAATAAATGTCAGATTGGGGGTTTTGGTTTGCAATTATCAACTACAACGCAGTCACACAAACTTGAAATAACAATATAAAGAGGAATTCTCGGGATGTGATCGATTATAGGAAAATTTTGCTATATGGGTAATTGCAACTTCTAACGAATAGCGAAATATCAGTGGGTAGGTTGTACTATGTGTGAAATAGCTTTCTCTCAAACAACTACTTCTATTCAAGTGATTTCTCTCGAACATTAACAAGCTTAACAAATAAGAACAGCCCACAACCTTAATACATATTCTCTCTTGAGCAAGATGAATGGATTAGGTTTAGGATTCACTCTCTCAAGATGAACCCAAATCAACCCAATAGCCACAAACCATTAATCCAAAGCTTTGGTTCTAAAACCTCTCTCTCGAGCAAGCTAAGAACACAAAATCAGAACTGCAATTGCAACTACAATTCATAAATAAAAACACAGTTAATGATTAAACACACTTGAATATAGCATTTAAATTAGTAATAAGCAATACCCATAAGCTAATCCAACCCATAATCACATAATCACACCCCAAGAGTTGGGGTTTTAGCCATACATTATAAAAACAAAAAAATTTACCAAATGCATTAGCCATGATATGGGTAAGAGTATTCAAGCTTTTACAGTGGTCCAAATTGAAGAAAATCAATAACCCACTTGCAAAATCTCCGAATTGAGTCTAAAAAAGCCTTCAAGTCTACTGGAGAACTATCAAACATCCAAAGAAAACTATTCTAAATGGTAGCAAGCCCCCAATTTACAGTTCAAAATCCTATTTATAGTCGCCAAAAATTAGCCACGAAAGGCTATTAGGCGAGGTAAGTCGGGTTCACCGAGTGGTTCGGAGAAACGCCATTTGCTTTATTCTATCACCTTTATGTGTTGGCTCTCAGCATCCTCAAGTCCTATAACTTTGGGCGATCAATCTTGTCATGGAGGAACTGATTGGCAATTCGCCGACTGGCCCTTTTCTTTCACCGACTTGGTTTCTTCCCTCAGGGCTGACACACTGGAACTTTAGGTGGACTGAAAAGCCACTCGGCGGTTCACTGAGTGTTCTTGGCGATCACCATGCTCACCTTTTTCTACTTCTTTAGCTTGTTTTGCTCCTTTTTGCCTGTTAGTGTCCTTACTTTGCTCCTTACTCCACATACCTGAAAATCAAGGCACTAACATAAGTTTATAGAATAAAGTAGGCATTTGAGGACACTAAAACTACCAAACTAAGCCCTAAATGAGTCCAAATCTAGGACTCATCAGAGGTACTTTATGAGAGGAGATGTAGATCACCCATATGATGATTTCAGGATGGGGATTTGAAACCTTTGGGGTTGACTTGGTGAAGGATGCTCAGGATAAGGTAAGAAGCATCCAAGCTAAGCTTCTAGCAGCCCAAAGTCGACAAAAAAGGTATGCAGACCATAAGGTAAGAGACATGACATTTTTGATTGGTGATAAAGTTCTTCTTGATGCTTCACCCATGAAAGGGATGATGAGATTCACCAAGAAGGGCAAGCTTAGTCCTCGATACATTGGACCATTCGAAATTCTTGACTGTGTAGGGCCAGCGGCTTATAGGTTGGCTTTACCTCCTAGCTTATCAGGAGTTCATCCGATATTTCATGTGTCCATGTTGAAAAAGTATCATGGAGACAGGGATTACATCATAAAATAAGACTCAGTTTTATTATACAAACACCTTCAGTATGAGGAAGAGTCGGTTGCAATTCTTGATCGCGATATCTGGAAGCTGAAGACCAAAGAGATAAAGTTTGTGAAAGTTCAATGGAAGCATCGTCTGGTTGAGGAAGCTACTTGGGAAACCGAGAAGGACATGCGAGATAAGTATCCCAATTGTTCGATGATTCAGGTACTACTCTACTCTTACTTTAGCTAGTTTTTCCTAGTTTATCACCCGGGGACGAGTGATGGAAAAATTGGTATCTATTGTAATGACTTATTCCCGTTGTATGAAAAAACCAATGGGGAAAGAATTTGGGCCAAAAAACTTTTGAGTAGTTACTTGAAAAATTGTAACTTAGTCCAGATTTGGACGAAATCTGAGTCAGGTGAGGTATAGGGAAGTATGGTAATGAATGTGGGGTCTATTTATGAATTTGATCACATGGTTAGATAGCTAAGGCGTTAAGGAACCCGTACGACTTTACGGAATTGAATTCGGGCGAGTGGAACTCCCGAAACTGATCTTAGCGTGAAAGGGTAGTTTTTGAACGTCATGAGTCAAAAATGTGTTGTGAAATGGGATCTTTGAAGTCAAATTCCGAGGTATTGTCTCCGTGTAAGCCGATGTGGCAGGATTATTCCCACCGTGGTGAGATGGGGTCCACCGTAGCGGCTCAGTCGCGAATTAAGTTAAGGGAAAAACCCCAATTTTGTTATTTTTTTGCAAACTTCATTCTTAAGAGTTAGGAGTTGACCCTGGATGAAATCTTGACAGTTTCTCACGACTTTTGGTGCTAAAGGTAAGGATTTTACTCCCCTAATCCATTTTTCGATCCGTAGACCTTAGATTCTTGGTTAATTATTATTAGGTGGGGGTTTTGACCTAAAATTAATGGTGGAAAAATCCCTAGATACACATTAGGATCATGGGTTTGGTCTTGGTTTATTGTGTTGTTATAATCAGGGTAATTAGACCTTAATTTATTGATCCTTGCACTATATTAATTGTCCTTAGACCACGAACAAGCGAAAAGAATTCGAAAAGGAAAGATTCAAGTCCCTTAGGGGGATTCAAGCTTGATTTCTAGGTAGGTGATGGTTTGATTTCATGTTTGTGTGATGTATGTTTGTAATTGCTTCATTGTAATGCATGCATGTATGTGAATAAAACACTATTGGTCAAACCAAATGAATTGTGTATGAATGAACAAATGTCGGCCATGATTCATGTAACGACCCGAAAAACTAGTAAGTAAAGCTAAAGCCTAACAATTGTGTGTTTGAGTTTGTTATGGGGTTTCATGTGGTAGAATATCTTCCCGAGCTTAGGTTGTGGGGATTAGGGTTTAAACGTCAAGGTACGACTCCCCAAGGGGTCCTTGAGGAGGACCCTAAAGGCTAACCCCCAAGACCCCAAGAAAACCAAAAAAACTGTCAAATTGGGATGACCTACGGATGGGGACCTACGCCCCATAGGTCCATCCACGGGGTAGGTCAAGGTCCTAAATGTCAATCCACAGCCCCAAACCATGGACCATCAGTACGGGGCGTCACCCCACCTACGGTCCATAGTCTATGGGCGTAGGTCTTGACTGGTTTGTTGTCAAGGGTTCGGCCAAAGTTAGGGCAAAGTGGTAAATTCATTTTAAGTTTTGTTAAGTTGGGGGACGGTTATTATTGAGTTATTAAAGTATTTTAAGGGTTTTAAAAGTATTAAACTCCTTTTTAGACTTCATTATTTCAAGACATTCAAATTAGAAACCCACATCTCCAAAAGCTCTCTCTAGAAACTCCATTGAAGAGCAAGTTCAAGGTCAAGTCTAGGGGTCAAGGATCAGATTTATTCTTCAATTTCATGTGGAATTATTCCCTAAAGGTATGGTAGTCTTCATCCTTGACTTAGTTTCTTTCAAGGAGCCAATTTCAAAGATGATTTCAAGTCTCTAAAATCCCCAAAACACCCTAGTTTTCAATCTATGCATGGGTTCAATTCCAAACGTTTTCAAAAGGCATATAAGTGATGAATCATGGTTTAATTGATGTTTTAATGGTGAATTAAGATGATTTCTTCTATGAACCCATGTTTTCCCCAAAAATCCCAAGTTGTGATTTGTGATTGGGAATTGATTGATCATGAAATTATGTTGAATTGTTTATGTTTATATTGAATTAGTTATTGAATCATGTTAATT